>NW_010236762.1:2104-43198 GCF_000690775.1 Eurypyga helias
GGGGGGTGGTGGGTTTTTTGTTGTTGTTCAGAGTAGAAAAACATTTCAAGTATTTTCAAAGTAATATAAATGAATCTTTCTCTTTTAGCCTCTTCTGAAGCAGTCGCCCTGGAGTAATCAGAGTAGCGGCTGGAGCACAGGAAATATATCCTGGGGAGGAATGCATGGCAGAGACCATCGTAGAACTGGAAACATGGGAATTCCAGGAACTATGAACCAGATTTCTCCTTTGAAGAAGCCCTTTTCTGGTAATGTCATAGCTCCTCCTAAATTTACTCGCTCCACTCCATCACTGACACCAAAATCGTGGATTGAAGACAATGTTTTCCGAACTGACAACAACAGTAATACTCTTCTCCCCTTGCAGGTAAGGACGGTATGTAACTGGTGTGTTTGTAGTTTTGCATAGTGTTTTCACATCACTCATTTTAAAGGACAAGTAAACAGTGGTTACGGCACTGGTACGTGGTTTGAAAATTGTATATTTCTATATTAGTTTTAGTCCTAAATTGCAACTAACCCCAACATTTTCAATGTATTCAGCAATATATGATTCTAGCAGTTAATTAAGAATATTGACTTTCAAGAAAAATAGAAACTCTAGCCACTGATGCAGCAGTAGAGCAAAATACAATTAATCTAGTATTTTCAGCATATGGTAACGCTCATATTCTTACCAACCCCTTTAAAACTCGGGATTTTTTTGTTCTCTTGTCCTTGTAGGTTTTCTTACTTCTGTAGATGGCTCTGAGCCTTTGTCATGTTCGTCTTTTACTCATGTCCTAGGCTATAACATGTTAGTGAGGGTTTTTTTCTTCCCTCCACATTCTGTCAACTCTACTGTTATGTTTTGGCTGGAAGCTCTGTCACTTAGAAGTATTAAACAGGAGGATGTGCCTTAGAACTAAAGATCTGGGTTCGCCTCCTGAATTTTGCCAGTGACATCTAATGTGACTGTAGGTAAGGCACAACTCCAGCCTGAGTTACCTACAGGTAGAATATTATTTTTCCCATTCTTGCATATATTCCCTTAGTCACAGCATTTCTTGTTAGCGGAGACCTTTCTTATTTTGGATCCCAGTCTCTGGTGCCATTCTAACAATTAATAGTTTTTGCGTGTTTTTTATTTTAAGTTAAAAAGAGAGCTTGGGCAGCTTACGTTAGAAATGATGAGTTTTAAAATAGAAAGTAGATTATGCCATTAACTCTGTACATTCTTCCATTTTCATGATGCCTGTGTTAGCTTTAGTTTTTGTTTCACACTGAGCTGCTATTACTATATTCCAGCAAAAGTAAAAAAGATAATATGCAGAGACAATCATTAGAATGGTCCTTTATCTCCCCACAAGGCTATTATAGTTGGGTTTTGTTAGGTTTTACACAGAGTTATCTGGAGTTATTTGTCGTAACTGTGACCATATTCGAGTTTGCACAGCTGTATTTGCATGAATTAGCAAGCTAATCCTTATGTAGCTGCAGTAATGGCCAAAGGGTGCGCCCTAGGACCAAATTTCCCACTAGAGTTCCTATTTTTAACAATGTTTCTCGTGGAGTTCAATTTGGCATAAGGGACCATGTCCCAGCTCTGTCCAGGTGAGCTCTGTTCCTTGCGGTATTCTTGAGGCTAATGGTCATTCTTGGCCATACCTACGTTCTTCTCCAGATGTATGCTTTGGACCTGAAAACTTCAGAGGATTTACCTGCACTGTGAAGACCTGTTCTGTGAAGTGGCCTTGCTAGCTGCAGTATCCTAGATGAATGATTTTTTTTGTGGGTGGAAGGATGGGGGGGAAAAAGGTGCTATTCTTTGTGTATTCAACCCAATCTGTTAAGGAACACGAATTACTAGGTAATGCTCTGTGGTGGAGATCCCCAAGAATAGTTGAAGGTAAACACTGGAATGTCTCCTGAAGATGTTAGCCTAAGGAACAGGGTTAAAAATGCCGTCGTATCGTGAAACTGGGGTGACGTGTGCGTTGGAATTCATGTGCAGCTAAGCACAAGTTGTGAATGCCGTTCAGCATGCCTTACAGGATGACTATTACTTAGAACTTTCAGAAGTTGCTACAGCCGTCATCTAATACAGACAAACTCGTTTTACGTCTAAACAAGTGTCTTGTGCGTTCCAGCTATGATCTAAATCATTCCTATCTAGTAGGGTAGTAAAAAATCCTTGCAATTTAACTTTTAAATTACATTAATGCTTCTGTTTGGGGTTGCTTTGACCCTTTTTGAAGAGGGTGTCAAAGAGAGAGGGTGGGCACACCTAAATGTTGTTGGGCTTACCTGTGAGAACCAGAGCTACCAATTAAATAGACCTGTTTGCCTAAATCTCCCTTACACATATGAAGTCATTGTTGCAGAACACAGTAAAAATACTCCTTTTTGAAGAGTTGCAGTGTTATCTACTGCTATTATGGAAACACTAGATGTTTCCATAAATTATTTTGCTGCATGGAAATCACGTTCTTACTCTTCAGTTATTATACTATTGTTAGATTGTTAATGCCTTGTGATGACTGCTACATTTTGCAAGTCATAATGAAAAAGTTTAAATAGAGCTCGGAGCTCGTGCTTCTTTTCATCAGGACTTGTGTTGGCAGTTGCAATGCTGTCAAACACCCATCTTGCTAATTTGTACTGTGCTTGTCTCCTTCCATAAAAGGCTGAGGTATTTAGATTGAGGATTCTTAAAGATACAGTAGCAATTTCAGAAGATGCTCAGAAATAGCAGTTGCTGAATTTTGTGCTATTTGGAAAGTCTTACACGAGAGCATTTGTGTCTAGGTAGAAGTTACCTGTTTCTTCCAAGCTTCCCCGCAGTGAGCACATCTTAGCACGCACGTTGAATACAAAAGTGCATCGTTCGGTTTTGCGGAGTACTTTGCTGCGTGATCGCACATCTTCATTTTTAAACGCTGTAATCACTTTTTGTGGCTGGGGACAAAGCACCTCCCCTCTGGACTTTAGCTGGCTCGAGCTGAGCAAATGAAAACAGCTTAGAAGTCGGTGTCCTCGCTGCCTAACTTTCTGTAGGCCGTTAATGCTCTGCTGCTATTTTTTTTGAATGCTGTGTTTTGCTAAGTCCGAATGGCATTCAGCAGTGTCAGCTGCTTATCCAGTTTCTGTAAAACATGTACCTGATGCAAACAAGATAAGCAGCACAGGAATTGTACATGAATTCAAAGCTTTTACCTTTCATGAAACTTCTTTATTCTTCGGTTTTTGCATTGATGGATGGTCTCCAGCAAAGAACTGTCACAAATTCTGATGAAAGCAATGTTTCTTGGTATTAAACCAGTATACCAGTGACAATGAATGTCATTATGGATAACAGAAAAAGTAATTATGCGTGTTACTTAAGCACGAAAAGTTTAAAGGGACGAAAGCAGATTTTCTGTACTTCATAGTTAAAACTCAAACATACTCCTTGTGAAGTTGAATGCACATTGGCTACACTAGTGACAGCAAAGCTGCTTTTGCTTACAGCAGGTATGAAGGACATCTCTCGGGAATTTTCCAGAGGTCTAGAGTTTTTGTTTGTTTTTTAAATAAAAGTAGTTAAACGTCATGGCGACACTGATCTAAATGTGAGCAAGTTAAGCCAATAGTCAGGTTTTTCTTATGTGACTCACTCAAAGAAGCTGTTTTTTTCCCCCCTCACCTTTTTCATAGGCAGTTTTTTCATAGGCAAAATTATGTCTACAAGTTCTGTAACACTTCTTGTACCATTTATAGTTATTTCATATAGGGAAGGGGACTGTTGCCTTGTACCACAATCATTAAGGAACAATTAGAAATCTTGTCAGGTTTTTCACACCATCTAACTTAGGCGTTTAGTTGAGGAGCCTATTCCTCTCTCCTTAGGGACACTCTAGGCTCCTTATTTAGATAACCTAATTCTCCAGAAGAACATAACTGGCGCCACTGACCACATACAGCCCCTGGGATTCCAGTGTAGGCACTTATGTTGCATGTCAAGAAGTTAGACGACACAAATAATCTCGTTTATTCCCTGATCAAAAATACAAAAAAAAAGAAAAAAAATATAGGGTGCAAAGCTAAAAATAAATTTCTAATCCCAGATACTGGGTGCTTTTTTCTCAAAAAAATCCCATGCTTCAGTCACTTCTGTGGCCAGAATGCAAGCACAGAAGTCAGTTGTTTGTATATTAATTTTTTCTCACTTAAATTCCTTGGATGAGTAAAATAACTGAATTTTTGTTTAAATTGTTGTGCGTACTAACCCTATTTTGAATGCAAGTTTACCGTTTCTTAACATCTTGCAAATAAGCTTACTAAAACCTGTTAGGACAGTTTAATAGTGTACTTCAGTGTTCTAGGCTTCATTGTTTAACTGTTTTCATTCCAGTAAAAACACTGCATTCTATGAATATGAATTTAGTTTCTGTGTCTGAGTTCAGGAAATGCACTGCATGTCCGGGTGGTTTTCACCTTGATTTGTCCTTCCTGTTTGTTCAAACAGTACGTGCAATGTGCATGGCCCTAAAAGCTGGGCTTTATTCTGCGTTTGAATATAGCTCCTCCAGCTGGGGATTGGTATGGTAAGGTACCATTGCTCAAAAATGCAGATTTCTTTTTTCTGTTTATTTTTGAAACATGCTAAAATTTTCAAAGAAAGCAAAACACTTGCAAAGCAATGTGAGTTTCAAGATTGTACATCACAACAAGTGTTGGTTTTAGGTATTTAATTTAAACTGCTGTCATGTTGCTTCTGTCTTCCATTCAGAGTATTTCAGATTTGAAGTGTGACAGTTTTAGTTGTTTAGTAAATGGTACCTTAACAGTTTAAATGACTAATGTAGATGATACGCATACCAGTCAATACTGCATGAAGAGCAAGTTGCTAAAGTTGGGTTCTTAATGCCACATTTAGACTCCTAAATGGGTGGCCTCTTTCTTCAGAAGTGCTGAGTGTTTGGCAGCTCTTGTTAAACTTGAAGGCATTGGGAGGATCTAACTGCTAAGCTCTTTTAGTCTTAGACTGTTGTAATTGCCCAAACTCTAATTTATAAGTCAGACTTTACCAGTTTATTTTTACTAAGGCAATACCTGCAACAGGACAGTGTCTACAGGATTTTTAGTGCAGTAGATAGTTTATCTGGGGCTGATTGAATAACACACAAAACCAGGTGTTTGTGTCTGAGGACCATACCGGGGTTATCTCTAACGGAAGAAAACAGCCTGCTGCCATACTCTTAACTTAAGACCTCTGAGTAAATATTAGGAGCCGCACAGATGAATTCAGAAGAATCAATTAGTGGAAGTTTGTGGGGCTTACCATACAAATGTTTTGGTGACTTTTTATGAACTAAGAATTTTCTCTTACTGTTAAAATTTAGTTATACAGCTCATCCTGTTAATGCAGGTCAAAATTGGAGTTAGGAAAACTCAACAAAGTACTTAGCAAGAGTACAGCACTGAGGTATATGTTAAGTAGCATATCTCACCTCCTGACTGCTGAAACACAGTTGTTTTCTAAAGTTAAAATTACTACATTCTTAACTAAGATCTGTCCAAAAGTACATCTTCTGTACGGTCTGATATATTTGCATTTAAGTACTTAAGACGTTCTAGATATTTCTAGATGGAGAGAGGGTGTGAGGGTGTAGAGGGTAAAAAAGACCCTGAAACCCCAAAGAAACCCAAAATGTGAGTAACAACTTCCCCTTCAAATGTTTGATTGTTCCCTTAGTTATTTTGTTGAAGCTATTCATACACAAATCTTCCAGGCTTGCCTCCCATAATGTGTCTGGTTTGTTTCCAGTTCACCAATGTATATTGTTGAGCTGAAGTACTCCATCCAGGATGGATACAGTATGTGATGTTGGGACTTTGTTTGTTTGGTTTTTTTAAATGCTTATGTAGTTGGAAAGTAGGTGTGTCTCTGCCACAGGACCTGTTGGTGCATTTTAGGCTTAATTTAGCCAGCTTACATAGCTGATTGTGTCATTTTAACTTTAACACACTTTTGTTGTCAGGCTGACCGTTCACAGATGTCTACCAGACATTACAGTTCATCTTTACCACTAATGACACTATGGAAAGTAACCAAGCAATTGCATGTGTCTACTTTTAAGTCGTCTTCCTTGCTTTTTTTGTAGAGCTAAAATTGTAGTTGTCATAGGTTTTCATATTAAGTTTCTCATTTACAGTAGTTATGGTTTCAACAGGGGCTTATGATTATAGTATGTCTTCACTGAAATGAGAATGACTTGAAGTTTAGATGTTAGCAAAAATGATATTATAGCATATATAATGTACTTAATTGTTAGGTTATTACTGCTAACATCAACACCAAATACTACATTCAGACACTTTAAGTCTGAATACTTTTATTATTAAATCAGCTGTCACTTTCTAGTCTTAGAACACACTTTCATTCAGGTCAGTTTTAAGGTGAAAAAATAGAACATGTTAACATTTTAGTTTGGGTAATGATTTTTTTTTTAAAGTTTCTTAAATTGAGCTTTTAAAGAAAAAAAAAATCTGTTAATTCAGCAAGGTCAAAGCTACAGAGTCGTTTTTTTTGAAGCCAGCTAAGACTGTACTTAAAACTGACTACAGACTTTGTGACTTTGGTTTCTGGCCCCCATCATGTGGTGCTACATTTTTTTAGAATACAAGGAGACATGTAAAGGAGCATATTTTAAAGATCCTTGCATCTACTGATTTTAATAGATGTCTTAGAAGTCTAATTTTTAACTTTAAGTGGTCCTGCAGATCCGTCGCTTAAAGCATGTGTCCAAAATTGAAAGTTATTAAACTGCTTGACTATGAACATCTATTTTTAGTGTTTGTGGTTAAAGATTAGCGAAAACATATTCACACTTTAATAGTTTCTGTCCTTGTATTTGCTTTATGTGTACATGACAATATGTAAGCTTTGAGATGTGACTGTGCTGAGTTTCTACAAATTGCTCGAACAGGATAATCTTTGCATAAATAGCAGGGATATATTTAGAAGTCCTAAATAGATTGTGCCAAGAAATATTATTTGTCCACCGATTTGGTGCTGAAACTTGCTCTTCAGACAAAGCTGCTCTTCTCCCATTCGTTCCACGTTTAGACTTATGGCGGGGAGACTTCTGCAGTGTGCACTCTGTAGGTGTATTTTGCATGACACTGTCAAAAAGTCCTTCCAACGCTAACTGTATCCTATGGGCAGGATGCTTCATGCTTCACCTATATTGTGTAAATCTGTAAATACTCACAAATAATTATCACTTTTCTGTAAACTTTCTTACGTAGTCTTAACTCTTAAGTTGAAGTGATGATTTGTCACTTAGCCACATACATCTGAATCGGTAGGTGGTTATACCAAAACCACGTTTGCAGTTCTGCTGTGTATGAATGCAGATGTGATGCTGGTATTGGAAAGGTAGGTCAAGCAGCATTCAAATATTTATACATTTAAATAAAAAGCTAGTGTGAGAATTCATAGTGCTTGGGAGAAGTTAACTATCATCTCTGGGGAAGAAACTAGCATTATGTTGTAACATTCCACTGAGATACGGACGTGGAAAGAACTTGCTTCTTAGCACAGGACTGATGAGCCACAGGGACGAGGGAAATGCAAAATGTTTTACAGGAATTCAGCCTTGACAAAAAGGGCTCTTGGAGTCAGGATGATTGTAAACTTGTACTAACATATATGCTTATGTATCAATGTCTTTGTACTACTGATTATCTTTAGTTTCATTATTTCAGCACAGTTGATGAGCAGTTATCTTCTAAAACAACCTGGAACTGCCTTTAAAAAAACATGGAAATAGTCCCATGAAGTAAAACTATTTCCGTGTTGTTTAAAGGTAGCTCCAGGTTGTTTTAGAAGATAACTGCTCATCAACCGTGTTGAAATAATGAAGCTAAAGGGAGTCCTAATTCTTAGGACTATTTCCACATGCATGGAAAACAAAACTGACTACCACTGAATGTGATCATTCTCATGCTTGTCCCAAAGACTGAGGAAAATCACAGTGGAAACTTTCTGGTGGATTAGAGCATGCTCCAGTAGAACTGTCCCCTCTCAAAGCATTGTGGTTTTTTTTTCTACGGCAGAAGTTTCTAGAAAGCCTTTGCTGATGTGACCTACATTATTGAAACACTTTTATGTTCTGCTTTGAAATGAAAGCTTTATGTTTGCATAAATAACTGTGCTCTTTACAGATATGATGTACACATTTGGGGACCACAAAGCAGTCTTTTAGCATTAAAAAGCCTAGTTGCACAAAGGTTGAAAACGAAGCTTGTTCCCAAAGAAATGCCTCACTCCTTTTGAAACATCTGAATTTCAGATATGTTGCTTTATAGTTTGTAGTTCATCCGTGTGAATTGGAATAGATGTTAAAAGTTGGAGACACTGATTACCTAGATGTTACCCAAACTCACAGGTGGGTGGTGTGATGTGGGTAGTGAGATAGCAGAATACAATTCCCATGTTTAAATTCACAACACTCTTACATTGTGTGGTGCATGCCTATTGCACGTTCGTGCTGCCAGAAATAAAGGAGTGCAATTCAAAAAAAAAAAAACCTCTGTAACCTAAAAAAAAAAAGTGAACTTTCAAAGGTGTAAAGAGAATGGGAAAAGTTTTTCTGCTTCCAGAAGCTCAAGACCTTTCACTGTTGGTGTACGAAACTTGCAAAACAGAATGATGCAAAGGTGAAGCTACAGTCACTGCATCATGTCAGCCAGTGGAACAGTTCACAAATGACTCACAAAAACACATGTAACATGTTCTATTTTTCCATTTCCCTGTAAGATCTCTGACCAAGTAGGCCAGTATTAGGAATTGACCATGATGGAGCCTGTTTTTTGTTTGGTTTGGGTTTTTTTACAGGCTTTTGCTCCCCAAAGCAAAGTCTACAGTAATGACCATTTGCCAGATAGTCATGTTGTTGCCTCAACATATGTATGTAGCAATGATTAAAAAATAAATAAGAAAATCATAGTGAGCCTATAACAAAGATAGTGTTGCATGTGCAGTTCAGTCCAGTTTTTATCTATACTAGTTCTTTTCCCCTGTCAGCTACAGAGGTAGCAAAGCATGTTTTCTTTTTACTCAGCATTGGGTTTTGCAAGAGCACTTAGCTGCCTACCAAGTACTGACTTCAGCTGAATTTTAAGACTTCATTAAAAGTCCTGATGAGATGCCTTCTGAATGCTGGGGGACAATGGGGAATGGGTCCAGTGTCCTGCTCACACCTTCTACAGAAAGCAAGTTTGCAGGCATAAGAAGGTTCTTGTCATTGTGTTATTGAGAAACAAACCTGCAAGGACATGGAAGCAGGTTAGTTGCTTCAGATTCATTCTGCTGCTTCTCAGGACAGCTAGAGAACTGAATGAAAGGCAGCCAGTCAGTCCCAAAATAAGGCTGCTGTGAACTAAAATAGTACTGGTGACTTGTTGCCACCCAAATTGGTTGAAGATCACCTTGCAAAGTGTCAGTGGCATGTGGTCTGGCACATGGCAGGAGAGAAGAGAAACCTACTTCTTAAATTTATCACTAAAATTATCTAAAAGTTTAAAAAAAACCCCAAACAAACCAAAATCAAAAAAAAGGATCCCATCAAATGAACATAGCAGGTTGCTTGCCCAACAGGAAGCCCTTACATACAGTTTCAGGGAGAGGGAGCAGAAAAAAAAGGCTTCTCTCTCCTCATCCCCCTGTTGTATCAAGTTCCCTAAACTTTCTAAGAAAGATGAAAGTAAAATCTGAGTTTCATCATGGCTTGTTTTGCAAAGCTGTTGATAAGTCATAGTTTCTGACTCATAGGAAACCTCGGTTTCAAAGCTTGCCTTTTCCCTCCCCAAACATGAAGAATACCTGCTTGCTGAGGGACACAGCTTGAAATTAATCTCTGTTCTGCTGACCTGTCATGGAAAGTCACAGTGAGTGTGGGTCAGTTACCTTCTGTCCCATTATATATGTGCCAAGTAGATGGCCGCATCTTTAGAGCGTTTTAATGGTCGTGGGATGTGTGTGGTGCATTTCGTCCTAGTCTGTTGAATTACTACTGTGCAGTCAGAGAGTTGACAGCAGTAAAATTAAGGCATTGCAGGATTCCTGTAAGTGTACTACAGTCCAATCAGAAACCTTGCCAGTAGAAGAGATTAAGATTTTATGCAAACATTTTTCAGTCTCTGAAGGTATCTCAGAAGGACCAAAGAAGTTAGAAGTCCTCCTTTTTCTTTGTAACTTGGGTGTGTTAGAAAACACATGAGAAAATGTCTTAGTTGAGCATGAAATCAGTAAGAACGTTTATGATATATCACAGTAACTTTTATTATCTTCGGTGAAAATATTTGTCAGGCATTGCGATAGTTCTTATTAATCTTCATGTGCAAAAAAAATGTTCTCTGTAAGGCTGATAGTCTATTAGTAAGCTTTGTGACATTTTCATTTCATAGTTTAGCTTTAATGTTCCAACCTCTAACCATTTAGTGCTGACCGTTTGTAACTCAAGTCTTTGTATGCAGAGGGTCTCAGATTAATCACCCAGAAGCCAGGAAGTGCAGTCTTAGCAGGGGACTGAGGGCCCGTGCAAGGTAGTTAGCCCCCAGCACTACCGAACTGGTTTCTTTCATATGAGGTGACTGTCCTTCTTGTCCTGTAGTTCTCCACCTTCCTCACTATTTAACTTCTGCATGAAATGAAATTGAGCTCTTGCAGACATTAATCTCTTTCACTGAACAGCCTAATGCTTAATTCTGCTGTGGGTCACTAGAACTGATTCAAGCAGTTTTGAGGGGAACAGGCAATCACAGACTATCAGAGGGCATACACGGAAGAGTTCTTCACGGTGCAGCTCTAGTTTTATATTTAGATGCTTATAAACTTACTGGTAAAAGTCAGGTATCTTAAGTTTTTGTATCTGTCCATCTCCAGAGTGTCTGAGCGTATAGCCTTTAGAAGGCACCTTTGTCTTCCTATCAAGTTTCCTGTTGAAAAGTACAGAATTTGTATTCCAATACTAAGGATTTTGTTCTCTTTTAGGATCGAAATAGAATGTATGACAGTCTGAATATGCACTCTTTGGAAAACTCCCTTATTGACATTATGAGAGCAGAGCATGATCCACTTAAAGGTATGTTATTATGCTAAATAAAGAAAAAAGGGTCATCCATTCTGCATATTTGAATGAATACTGACTGCTAATTTAGATTCTAGGGTCATATTAAAATAGCAAATTAATTATTTTCTCAACTGACACAAAAGGTCAATCTCAAGCTGTATTTTATTGAAAACATTGATTTATAGTTGTTTAAAACTTAAATTAAGCTTTAGTGGTTTCATAGGATTTTCTCCCTCTTCCCCTCCATTCTTCCCTCCTTTCCCCCAAGAAATTAATGGTTTGTTTTATTGTCTGCTGGAGGAAATTCTGCCTCAGTTTGCAAAGACATAGTGTTCTGTAGAGGTAGCCAAAAGAGGGAGGGAGGGGAATCAAATTCCTACCAGTGTTAGCCAGTTAGTTTTCCATTTATTTGCAGCTGAAGCTGAAAAGAAAATTAATCCACTGATAAATTCAGTTTTTGTCCTTTCAAATATGTTTTTTTTCAAAGCTCCTGGAGGATAATAATGCATCTAATTTTCCCATGTCTGTTTGAAGGAGTACAGAAATACACTTGGCTTTAGAATGCTGGTTCCTCTTACCCTTCTGGCTCTGTTCAAATCCTTTGGCCACAGCAGTTAGCATATAGCTAATATTTGTGAGCTTCAATTTTAGCTTCTCTATTCACTGTGCAGTAACTCACTCTTTTGAATTCTGTTTTTCCATACTTATTCTCACGTGCAGTTTACCGTTGAACTTTGAGGCAGGGAGCCCAACTCATTTTATTTGGCCTGATCAAATGTTATTTCTTTTGTGGTATTACAACTAGACTAACACAATCAGACTTTAAAATTATCCAAGACTTCAGACTTGTTTTGCAGAAATTAAGTCTCAGTGTTGAACCAATTGAAAAAGAAATTAATAAAAAAATTCTTTTTATATCCTTATTTACTCCCATCTTATTCTCCATTTCTAGAGGCTCCTAGATTTAAGAGCCTGTGTTCTCCTAATTTGAAAGACAGTTTGCTAGATTCTGCTCATGGTTTTCTTAAGATCTGTAATCTATTGGAAGACCTGTAGTATTCAGGTAGCATGTAATACTGTTGTAAGATTTACAATGTAAAGTCAAAAGTTTGGGGTTTTTTTCAAGCTGAAAATCTCTACAAAGCATCAGTGAGTAGGTGACATTTCGTTAGCCAGTTAATTTTCCTCCTCTTTAGAGTGGAAGCCGAAATGAAATTTTTCTCAGATGTTTTTAAATCTGATCTCCTGCTTCTTATCACCTACAGAGGATTAATTCCAGTTTTAACACTTTTATCAAAGCCCATGATTAAATTCAGTTGCTGTCTGTTTTGCATGTTTACAAAACATTACCGAGTGACACAAAGGGGTTGAAACCCGTGGACAGTTAGCCCAGTGGTGACTGCTGCAGACTAAGACCGTGCATGTGCTATCAAAGGCAAGGTAACCAGTTAGATCATTGCTGTTCCAAAGCGTTGCTGCTTCAGTTTGCCACACTTGGGTGGTGACTGGTATTTCTTGCGTTATCTGAACCTAAATCTGCCATCAGGAAGGATACTAAAAGGTTAACCTACTGTTAGGCACAAAATTAGAGAATGCGGACCTTCTGTCACAACGTACTGTCACGGGCACCTCTCACAGTCCCGAGAACCACTCAGTTTCTTCACTTTTTTCTGTGCGTGCTGACGTGACAAATGGAAGCGGTTGCTTCGTTCCCCCTGCCATCTCACTGTTCTCATTTTGGCTTTATCATGTAGCAGAGTTTTCAGAGTCGCTGCGAGCTCAGAAAAGACCTATTTTTATTCATATTTCATTATGATACAGTAGATGAAAACAATGTATTTCCAATAATAATAACTTTTCAGTGAGAATAAAAGACAGCTTTAAGATTTTAAACTGAATTTGGTTCATACATAGACACTTTTGAAAAACTCAGTAAAGGTTCCACAGTTATTCTGTGCTTTCTAGGGACATGAGTATATGGTTTCAGCCTACAGTTAAGAGACTATTCTTTTAACAGTTTCCCCATCATGCTCTCCCAGTGAAAATTCTGCTAAGTTTTATGTTTGAACTAAACCAGATGGAAGCCACAGATAGTGATGAATTCAAAGGAAATCCATTTTTTGTTCGACTGCCAGAGAACAATGCACACACCAACTGAATTTAAATAGAGTAATTGTGTGCTGTTGTTTAAATTAGTTAAGATATGTTTTTCTTCTTGGAAGTTATTATTTCAACTGAAACAGCTACATTATTAACAGTATGACATAAGGAATGTTCCTTACTGACTGAAAACGGGAACAAGAGATCACAGCCTAGAATAAACTTTTAGTTCCTCTCTACCCCTCTTTTGTTTAGTCACCATTAGTTGGCATTTCTGTAGTTTCCTAGCAGCTTCCAATTTTTTTTTTTTCCTGCAAACCATGAAACACTAATTTTGTTATTTCAGTCTCTGTGGCTTTTCTTTTCACCACAGAAAATCTGACATTTACTTAAGAACCCATCATATTTGCTTGCAGAATGCACAGGATTAAGAATATTATTGTTATTTATTTGTTGTTCTTATTAATTTATAACATACTTTTTTGTAACTAAAGAGTATTTTGTAATGAAAGAATATTTTTATGCCAAGATTTTAAGTAAATCTAAGCAAACTAAAACAATGCATCTTTTATATCTGACCCCAGCAGTAAAATGAAAGTCCCTGGAATTTTAAGCACGTGTTTCAGATTTAGCTGCTTACAATATCTGGACTATGACTAAGCATCTTGTCTCAGATTTTGCACAATGCAGAACAGACACTGTGTGTACTAGGTCACAGATTTAAGTTTTGCATTTCAATATCCATTTTAGACAGAAGTCAGATTTCACTGCTTTTGCTTTCATGAGCTTGAAAAAACTTTATTTCAAATGTGATGCACTGAAAGCTAAGTTTATGCCTGCCAAAAGGTTGTTTATAGATTCATAATTTTGGCTTCACTTAAAGTTTAGTCATTACTACAGATGTGTTCAAAAGAAAGAAATCATTTTTAGCTTTCAATAAGACATTTTTTCAAGGTAGGTTAATAGGGAATAGATGCTTGACTTCACTAGTCATTGCAGCAGAAATACTGATCGTTTTAAAGCTAATCTTTCCCATGCAGATTTCTTGAAATGCATTTCATAATAAGACATAAAGTAATGTTTAAGATTACTCCATCCAGTCAATGGAATATAAACTGAAGTTCAAATTAATAAAAGTTAAAATAAATGAATTCATTTTTATATCATTTTTCTTAAATACCCTTTTTGTTCTTCTTGTAGCCCTTAAAAGTATTTTGAGAGAAGAATTACAGTATTGATAGCCTGAAATACATGGGCATTGGTAGTGTAAGTCTTTTCCAGAGATACCTCTTGTGAACATTCAATTTTTGTTCCTTTTCCGCAAACACCAGTACCTCTTGATGACAAGATGTAGACATTTCAGAAACAGGAAGGTCAATACATTTGGGCTAAAAAAAGATTACAGAAAATCTTAGAAGAAATGGCTAAATTTTGCATGGAATATGTATTAGAATTAAGAAACAGGTGATTCAATAGAATTTATTATCTATTTTAAACATTTTTCTAGTAAAGACTATGGTATTTTCCATGTAACTGAATGTCTTGTCTTTTGTAAGGCAAGAGTAATGATGCTGTACTCAATTTACATTTCTGTTTCCCAACCAACTCTCTTAGAGCTCTGCAAGCTGGATGTAAGACAGTACTCAACTTGAATTAGCCATAGCTGTATTAGTAGGACTAACAAGAATGAACGTTAACTTGGTGTTGAATTTTTCTTCTGTCTCTGTGAAAGTGAAAAGTTTTTTAGGAAGGTTACACAAACATTTCTTTTTTATAGCTAGTACTAGTAATAAACAATTAAAGTAAAACACTATTATTTGGCATATCTGTGGGGAAAATAACTTGATGCACTGAGAAGTCCGTCTTGCTTTTTCTTGGTTTTGTTTTCCCTTTAAAATAGCTTAGTGGAGCTTTTCAGCTGTTGCACATCTGTCTTTTAAAAGCAACCTGCTGGCGCATGCTCAGGAAGGTAAATAGAAAAGCACTGGTGACTCAGCAACGCAGCAGAGAACATCTTCTTTCTTTGCATATGGTAATTTTTGTTTTCAGAGGAATTTGTTCTATATTTTGTGTTAGGAAGCTGTAAGGTTTAAAGTTACACAGTTTCTTCCTAGAGTAATTCAAATTGCACTTGGGAAAAAAAAAAAAGTGTGAAAGGAACTTAGCTACCCTTAGTCACATAAAAGGCTTTGAAATGGTACACACAGATTGTTTCCTCTTTCTGTCATAGCAACTTGTTATGATAAAAGAATATTTAGACTGACAGAATGATTTGCCTAAATAAATCGACTGTCAGAGACAACACATTTGGCCTCATTATGACTTACATAATTCTTACACAAGAGTTTGAAAGTGTAGTATCCAGGCTTTCTGTAACTAGGTGTTGTCCAAACATGGTTTTGTGCTGTCGTCTTAACTACGCTGATTCAAAACCTGGGCTTTCTGCAACTGCTGCAATACTCAGCCATTCACTGGTCTGTTAAAGTAGTTTGGGAAAAACTTAACTTGGAAGCTTTTTCTCTTCTAGTCACAATGTCTTTTGAAATAAGGAAGATGGGACAGGAGTTTGTGGTTCTGTCTCCTCATTCAACCATTTAAGTGTTTGGGTTTTTGTTGTTGTTTGTTTTTTTTTTTTTTTTAAAGTGGGAGGAGTAGACATGAAATATTGAACCTGTGAAACTGAGTCAGCAATATTTAAAGTGGTTGTTACTCTTAAATCTATCCAATATGTTTTAATACATGGGGATTCCTTCAACAGTTTAGTTAAATAGGAATTTAAAGTATGTATTTCCAAAAGTAGATAGGAATTTGCCTTAAAATGAAAAGTGAGTAAGCACGACTGCATCTGTTTGTTGAGAAGAAACTTAAGTTAATTTTCTATTGCCCATAAAAGTAACATGAGATTACAGAAATGTAGCTAAAACCAGGTTTGTTACTCTTTCCTCATGGTTTGGATTAGCAAGACTTTTAACTGGATTTAGTGAATAAACTGGCTCACTAAAATTTATGTGCAAGCGTTTAGGTTTTTTCTGTCCTTACAGAAGAATACACTGTGAGAAATAAATTCCAGGCAGGTCTGTTAGCATTAATCACATTTAGATATGGAAGAGAGGGCTAAACTTAACAGAACTCTAGTTGCATAAGAAATGTCAAACATACCTACTTCTCTTTAGGAATGCTATTTTGACTGTAGTCATGATACATGAGAATTATTCATTAGCGGTAGCATGACAAAGTTACAAGTTCAGGTTTGCACAGAGGAAATTTCTGTAACATGATACTTTTTGATATAGTACTGTAATTAGGCCTTGTATTTGTTCCAGATAGCAGCACTAATTTTGGATGCTGTAGAGCTAAGTTCCATAGACAGTCAGTGAAATGATTACTTTTCATTTCTCAGGAATGGAATGCATCCATTATTTAAGTATTAGTTATCCTCTAACTAATTTGTAGTTGATTTTAAAGTAGTAAAGCATATTAATATATTATTGAAATTTCTTTTTTTAAGCAGGCAGAAACTGCTAGAATACCTATTGAACGGTTTATACAATTCTAGATTACTGACATTCAAGTAGATTAGATAGGATTGGTGGTGAGGGCACTTCTCAAATGGTACTTTTTTTAAATGCATCAAACAACATGCACTGAAAATAGCTAAATAGAAAGAAATGTGATAGAAGCAAAGGAAATTCTTATAAGATGATGCTTCCATCTTCTATGTTTTCTATTCTGATATTTTAAGTGAGATTTAATATTGTATATGTCAATTTAACTAGAATAATCTGTTTAAAAAATAGTGTAATCTGAGCTCTGTGGAAGACTGATCTTGCAACCTGGTTTCATGCATGAAGTGTTCTGACTTTATCATTAAATTCAGGTGGCCACCCTAGAAACACTGCGCTTTGCTTCAGCAGATTAATCTGAGGGATAAGAACCCAAGTTAATTTATCAAATAGCAGGGATTGTATTTTGGAAAAGTAAGCAAAGCTATGTTAAATATGTTTGTAAGGTTCTAAGTCCAAGGACTGGGCAGTACCTAAGTACCTAGCACAGAATACAAGTATGGAGTTCACTAGAACGCAGTAATGCACAGTATGATTTAACTGAAATAACCACATAAATAAGACTTAAAAGAAGTATTGGTACAGCTGTACATGTACTGGCTACTCTGTTACCCATTTTCCTTTCTAACCCTCAAATCATTCCTTATCTGAGCTTGCAAATTCCTATCCGTAACACTGCAAGATGGCGTGTCTTGGCGCATTTGTAGGTTTTACACTCCAACAGCGGGCCCAGCTCTTTAGTGCACTCTCAACCTCAACTTTTTGAGTGTGGCACCTATGTTTCGGATGCAGCTTATTTGTGAAGCTATAGGGGAAATAAGCAAAAGAATGCAAAACCAGAGTTGTAAACCCAGAATTTGCCACCTTCTAGCAGTTCTCCTCTCCAGGTGTTGACACTGGTGGTCTCCTCTCTCCTGCTAGGCCTTAAATCTGGCCTCTTTTTCTGTAGTAATTACACAAAAAAAAGTATCTTTTGTCTCCCTTGCTGAATAGGAAAAGAAGATAAATGTATACAGGCAGGGACGAAGACTGACACCACAGACTCAAAGTTCAAGACGAGATAATTTCTCACCATTTCTGTTGTATTTCTAGATAGATACAGCATTCTGATTTGCAAGAAACATCTCACATCGTTGCAAATATTTCTGTAGCACCATATATAAACATGATGGTGACAGTAAATAATCATGTACAATCCTTGGTATTAGGCAAATCAGTATTACCTTTATAGAGCAAAGAACTAAGAAGTGAAGGAGAGTGGCTTGTTATACACCAGGCTGAGAAAACCAGTGGCAGCTCCCAGGCTGCAATTTAAGGATGTCTCGTTCCTAATTCTTTCGCTGTTACACCAACATGCATTGCTAGAAGGGCAGAATATTTATAGTTCTGATAAACATTAAGTATAGCTGTAAATGTTCAGCATGACAGAAAAATTGGCTTGTGTGTTAAAACTGGACATCTTGAAGATAAGAAACATGAAGACAAAGGCTTCTGCAAAGATTTTTGTTTTATCTTGCCTACGCCTGCTCAAAAATTCTGTTGAAGGTAGAGAAGACAGCAGAGTCCCTTCAGGTGGCATTCATCTGCCCTTTTCCAGGAGGCTGCCCTTGCCCTTCACTGCTTTCCCCACACTTAAGATTCCAAAGCAAATAGTTACTACCTCATCTGCAGGTGTTCTGATATCATCCATTTTTATAATTAAATCTGTGGGAAGAGAAATAGTACGTGGCTGTATAAAAATTTTTTTTGCCACAATGCCTGTAAATAACAAGGCTGAATAAAATATTCTAAATTATCTTAATCTTGCTATTTTGAAGTTTTGAGTGTAATAAGAGTCCATAATGTGTATTTTTCCTATAGTTCTTGGTAGAAAATTATCATGTTGGTTTCCTGAAGGGGAAGAATAAAACTTAAACCCCATTACTTACAGATTTTCAGCTAAAAGATTTTTTTTTTTTTAATATAACCCCAAAGGTGTGTCTTGGGACACAGAACTACTGCTTTGAGAAATTTCTAGTCCTGCTGCTAGTCACATGGGTTTACCAACAATGCATGTGAGAGGTGAAACAGTGGAATTGTTTGAAAACCTTAACATATAGTTTGCTGATTTGGTTTTCTTTTTTGTTTTTGTTCCCCTGTGTTTCTTTTTAGAATGAGAGAGCCTTTTTAGTGTATGACACTGTTTTACTAATACATCTTGCAACCCATCTGCATATATATTCCCCTTTAAACTTGTGTGAGTTCTGAACACCCATTGCTTCCAGACTGGATTCTTTTTTATGCCTCCACAAACATTCTCGTTTCCTCCAAAAGATTTACGTGTTTAAGTTACAATATTTTTTAATATATGCTTATGAATTATAAGCAAGCAAGTATGTTTTAATAGCAAGATAGATGGAAATGTAGTTTTTAGCACATTAAAGCACACTTCTTCCGAACACAGCGGCTATTGTAAATGTCTCTCTAGGTCAGTGTGCACTACTGGTATGTTTGCAGCTTCCTGTAAACAGAAAAAGTCTCTTTTAATGAAATGGAATTTTTAGGGAACAGACACTTTAGCCATGCATTTTAAACCATTCATTTAACTATTGAAGTATAACATGCCACCAGTGTAGTAAAATGAAATACTTGAAAAATTCTAATGTCAGGATATGAGGTTTTCATGTAATTTTTATTCAATATAAAATGTTGAAAATGTTATCCATCATATTCTTTAATTTTGTTAATTCAGTAGATAAATCAGTACTCTAGTTTTGCCAGACTTAATGAAAAATATTACATACAGTGGTTATATGTGATACGCCAAGATGCAGTCATAAATTGGTTAATAAAATTTTAATGCCTTAATTCCTATTAACATGATTTTTCTAAAAAAGAGGAGCACTAAACTGTAGAAATGCCACTCTGTTAAGCAGTGTGCATAGTACAGTTATTCACAGTCACTATGAAAGAGAAGACTAAATCAGTCAGCACTATTTCTGGGTGTCATGAAACAAAAAGTGGCTTTATCCTATTGGAGCTGATCCCAAAGCACATTGCAGATCTTATGACCAGAGAATTAAGGTTAAGAAGTCTGTTCTTGTCAGCTTTAACTTGGGTCAAGGGTATTGTTGGTTAATGTGCTTGGAGTTAAATATTAGCTCTTTATTTCCCTTAGGCAAACTGAAAATATAGCTTATATTTAAATTCTAAGCAGTGATTTTTTTTTTCATGACTTTTTTTTCTAGTATAATAGCTAAAACCTCTTCATTTCTTTTGTTTTGTTCTTTGTTTTTTGTTTTCTTTTAAGGTCGTTTGAGTTATCCACATCCAGGGACCGACAATCTTCTAATGTTAAATGGTAAGTGCTAATCTTCTAACAGTTTCTCGTTATCTCTAGCTTAGCTTAAATCTGACATGTTGGTATAAAATTATACTATTATATTCTGTTATTGAATTACTTGCCTCTGGTCTTGTACACTGGTGGGACTGTTGCCATTTTCCAGAGTTGAATGGCAAGAGCTAATCTTGCAACAGCCTTTCATTATATCTAGCTTATTTGAAATCTGAAATGCTGGTAACAATGCACTACTCTTTTTTGTTCTCAAGCAAACCAGTGGTGTCTTCTCCAAAGATCTGCTAGAAATCTATTATACAGAAACAGGAATTAGAAAAATAAGAAGGCCAGAAAGGCATGTTTTTCTATCTTGTATAAATAAAGGATGAACTAGACACTTTCTATTACACTTACATGAAATAAAGTTTTATTTTTGTTGGGTGTTTAGGAACTGGATTTCTCAGATACATTTCTAACTGTGAAATATGCTGAAGTTAGAGTTCACGTTCACGTTCCTCTCCCAGTAGGTCAAACTTCATGAACATCTGCTACTTAGTGAAGGCATGAACTTTAGCCTTTGTTCAAGGCTAAAGAAGGAAGCAGAGCTTGGTAATCCATCTAAGTCAATAATAAATTGGGTTTTGCACACAAATGTTTTCTACATCAGGAAAAATTAGAACTACAATGCCACAGCTTCTTTAGATTAGAAAAAGTGGAAACTTGTGCACAAAGCAAGTACACTTTTGTCATTTACTTGATGAGTCTAAACATTACCAGTAAAAACTTAGGTATTAAAAGATACAGTCAGAATAGCTATTTCAGGTTTGTGGTTCTGTGGAGCTTTTTTTTTAATTGCCTAACCCTTCTGCACAGTCACTTACACTTGTACAGATGGCTTTGAAATGTAAAAACCACCTAATTTCCCTTCTGCAACACTAGGTAAATTTTTAAAATTTTAAGGATATTCAGGTTTAGCTTTATACCCAGTAAAATACTGCACAATGGACATTTGAAGAATTAGGTCCTTTGGTGTTGAAGTTATTTAAAATAATGCAATGTTATGAAAAGGGAGAATAGATACTTAACTATTAAAATACATTAGTGTTTAGCCCACAGAGGCCATAATCCTGATTGCTAGTCAGAAATTCCATGGAATACTGATGTGCTTGGTGTTACAACAGTTAACTTTCTGTATTTAACTGCAACTGTAAGACCCATTCTGCAAGCTGGTTTGTTCAGGTGGTATATGGGCAATTGTCACATTTATAATGAATTTATAATGAAGTGTTATGATTTATATGACTGCTGATTTATAATGAAGTGTAATATAGGATGGTAGTAAAAACTAAGCAATCTTATGAGCAACTGTGAAATATTTCAATACAGTTAGTGTAAGAAATTATTTTTTTTTAAATTTGTTTGCTTTTATACTTAGAATAGTGAGTTCTCTTTTTATAGTTTTGCATGTTAAAAGAGCACACGGGAAGCATTGTTACTCTACAGAATATCTAGGAAGAACAGGTTTGCTATTGGAAAAATGCATCCCAGTGGTACTAGCCTATCCTAGAAACCTTACTGCAGAGCTAAACTACTCTAAAGAATATCTTGTTTTGTTATTAATGCTGATAGGATTTCCACTGTAGTTTGAAAGTTAGCACTTAAGGTGACTGCTGTCCTCATTAAAGGCTGCAGTATTCTTTCCAACCTTCAGTAGGTGAGATAAAAATAACAATTTGAGTATCAAAAAGACAGGTGATGCAACACCTAATTTTTAGGTATGCTCTTCAGACTTCAATTCCAAGCCTAGGTTTAGACTTTTAAGCCCTCTACCATGTACCTGGAGAGTGTGATATACCCATCAGTGCAGTCATGTATCCTATTCAAAGCCACCTCAGTTTGGAGTGTCTGAATGGCAGCTCCATACAGCTCAAGAACAAGAGCACTGGCAACAACCCTGGGAAGCTCCAGCTGCCACAACCTTTCTTTCTTACCAAGAATTGAGAGACTTCCTCCAGATGTTTGGTAATGAGAATTACAGCTTGAACGCTTGCTGATAAAGTTGTAGACTTCAGTTGCCTTCTCTGCCTCGGTGGATTCAGGCTAACATTTTCCTGTGTCCCTATACTTGATGGCTTGGAGGGAGGAGTAGGGAAGAGGAGAGTTGGTAATCCGGAGACTCACATTTGTCCCTTAGTTTCTCAGTAAGTGTGGTAGTCGCTACGAGGAGGAGCAGGAATACCAGATCTTCATGAAAGCACCAGCATTTTTAAGGATCCTGTGCTCATCTATGTGTGCGCTCACTAATACTTAACACTAGATCGTGATCCTCACTGGATTTTAGTTGGCTTGATTTTAATGGACTGGTGTCTCTATCCCAGTAAGGTTCTGACATGAGCCAGGCTGGAATTCCTCAACTCCTTTAAGACTAAGCACTTCTAGATAAAACATTTTTAGCTACTTTTTCCTCTTCTTAAATGATAGATCATTTCCAGCTCATTTAAAGTGTACTTACTGGACTGTACCTAATATTAATATTTACAGTTTTCATTATTTAAATTAATGAAATGAGCCAAAGGAAAGCTGATTTATGTTTTAATAAATTATATATCTCATAATTATATATCTTTTTCAGCTCAAGCTTTAAAAAAGCAATGGATTTTTAATAACTGTTATCTCTCAAAACTCAGAAAAAGATACTTCGGAATGGGTTTGCCTGAGTACATCTTTAATTGTCAACTTGATCTCAGAGAGAACCTTTCTGGAGCAAGTAATAATGCAGGAGTCCAGTTTATTGGAGGTGTAGGGTCTTTTTTTGCCATTATAGGATTCCTACCCCCGCCCCCCCCTTTAATAATTTCAATGCATTGAATTTTTTTAATGGCTATTGAAACGTTTTTCACCATTTGATTACTTTAGTAAGGCAATATTACAACTTTCCATCTAAAACATGCTATAGCTGGCTGTGCTTCTAAGAAAGGGGTTTTAATTCAAGCAGAAGTTATTAAACATCCTATACAGGAATTGCTAAATGAGCTTCTGTAGTCTCTTAAGCATGACAGAATTAAATAGTCACAATGATGTCTTTCAGCCTTAAAAACTGTAAAGATGAGATTTCTGAAGAAATCTTAATAGAATTTAGGCACCTAAATCCAGTACAATAAAATGAGAATTAGGCACCTGCCTCCTTTAGTCTATCCTCTTGGGAAATTTTTGCCACAATTGTTTATGGATTTCTTTAAATGGCAAATAAGTAGTAATGAAAAAGGCTTCATCACTTCACTGTTGCCATTTGATCATTAAATCAGGTATGTTAGGGACAAATAATGCTTCATCAGTATTTCCATCATAAATTTTTCAGTTATCTTTAACTATAGGCAGCTTGTCTAGAAGTTTTTTCTTTTATACAATGTAGTATTTTTGAAGTCATCTCAGTCAGTTATTTAAATATGCAGGTATTTGATTTCTGGGCTATATTTTAAATACATGTTTCAATGAAATAGAAATGATGTTGTCTGTGTGACAGCATTGCTCATGAAATGTACAATGTTATATTGTCTTGATGGTAGATAAACATGCACAAAAAGTGTATTTACTTCTGACTATCATATTTCTTTCTCTGAGGTGATTTAGATTGCGGAAAGGGGGGTATTAATTTTTTTTTTACAGGCTTAAATTTTATTAGTATGCCACTTCAGGGACATAGAAGGTTTTAACGACAAGGCTATTTCTTTGTTGTATATACAGCACTCTTAAATTGGAAGGTTCCTGGGTTATTTGACTTCATTTTTATTGGACATCATTATACTTCTTGCATGTGTTTCCTACTTCATATTGTCCAGAATAATAGTGTATTCCTTGCACTTTCTCACTCATTCAAAATCTTTCAGAGTTTTTGGCTAATTAAGATAGCCAGCTTTATAGACTAAAAGACACAAAAAATATTTCTGTATGACTTACTCTTTGAACACATTTAGGAAGGACAGAAGAAGTTTAATCTCTCCTTTCTTGTTGGTGTTAAGTGAATTATTTGCTTACCATGTCTGGCCTTCCCCAAAGGGCTGTCTTCCCTGCAATTATTTATCTAAACATATGCACTAATTATGTAGATGTATGTATTAAATATATATAAAGCTATATGTATAGCTAAAACTATAATTAAATGTATCTGTTTATATTTATCCAGACCACATAAGCACGCTACGAAAGATATAAAACATTATGTGCATGTTATTTTAACACATACAGACATATTCCTAATTGAGTCTAGAATCTTCATAAAGAATAATGTTACTGCTTACAGTGTACTAAATGTTTGATTTGGTGGAACTGTTTTCACAAGTAGTATCTGGCCTTTGAAAGAGAGTTTATATATATTCTCTATGTAAGGTGGAGAGATTAAAATACTGAGCTTTCATGAAGATAGGATGTATTTGCTTTAAGATAATATTTTTAGTAACAGTAAGACTTTGTACTTACTGTTATGAGAACAACTTACCTGTAATATAACCACTGTGGTCTTAAAGTCTGAATAAAAATAGGAAAAAATAGCAAGTTTTGCAAGCCCGTACATTTTAATGTCAATGATCACATTTATTGCAGCAGTGCTTACAGATAGTCTTAAGAGTGGGATCATGTTGTTGTGGATGCAAGTGGCAAACAATCCCTGCCCACACTAGTTTACATTTCAATGGACAAAACAAATATCAGGGTAGTTTGCCATACAAGTAAAGTAAATAATGTGACAACATCAGGTCTAGGTTTTTTCCCCATTTTTTCTGATTTCATTGTTTTCGCTGAAGCAAAGAATACACAGATAACTTTTGTACATCATTGTAATTTCCATATATATAAAATACTGCAGCAACTACCCTTTTAATTGGGGGGGGGGGGGGGGTTTAAGCATTTTTATAACCCTTTTGTATTTCCCCTGAAGATTACTGTTGTTGATTTTTAAATGGACGAAGCCAAACAGTTCAGGTGTTCTGTAACAAAATATTTTTATGCATATCAGCTTGCCTTAATTATGAAAATATAAGAGAACAGCTGGCCTGGTTTGGTGGGCAGAAAGGAGCAGAAGCGGCAGAAGAAAAATTACTAAGGGTTGTGCCGAAAGATGCTTATTAATATGTGTTTGTATATTACTCTTTGACAGAGAACATGGCAGTGCAGTCATTGCTATGGATGTGATGCTCTTGTATTTCCCCTGGTTACTTTAATTTTATTTGTGGAAGGAAAAAAAAGGCATACGGGGGTTAGATGAGGGCTTAGTGACGCTACTGCTAATGGTATGTGGGAGTCGCTCTGGCCAAGAGTCAGAAAAGATTTGCACATGCTGCGGCACTGACATGGAACTGCGTGTCATCTAAGAGCCTGACTTCGGAGGAAAACAAGTCTAAAGTTCGGCACGAGTCTCCCTGTACAGCAGCAACTAATGAGACAACTAATCACATGGAAGAATACATTATGTTTTGTGAATTCTATTTGCATGTGGGAAATCTGAATTTAGGTGTTTCCAGTTGGTTAGATAGCCAAATCTCTTCTGAAAAATGGGGGTTTCTGTTTTGGCTTTCTAGTAGAAAGTTGGAGGATCTGAAACACTTTCAAGCAAAAGATTGTTCTCATCAACAGTCATTCTTTCAGATGAAAGAAAATAAATTTGAAAAGGAATTCAGTGCAAGGTGGATGGGAATATAATGACTGATCTGTAAAAAATCAACAGTTTTGGGGGAGAAAAAGCAAGGAGAGAAATTTTCCAAATTCCATGAGCAATCCACTGAATTCTTACTAGGAAGGGATCAAGACAAGAACAAAAAAATATGTAGTTACTACAAGTTTTGAAAAATCCCGTGCAAATGGCAGGTACCCGCATATAAGTATTTAATAATATGAGAACGGAACAGTGAATAACATTTACAAATCACTGAGTTTATGAGGAGCCTGTACCTCAATGTCCCAGACCCCCAGCTGGTTTTTAGGAGAGATGGATGTATGGAGTCTTAGTAAAATCAAAATAATGCTGAGACACAGTAATCTTTGTTCAGAAGTGTTGCTATGACATTAGGGTTTCATAGTCAGGTTTTCTATTTGGATGTTTAACTACATTGCTGCAGTGATTCATCTGTCTCAGATACAAAGTCTGTGATACGGGAATTGAAAGTACTTTGTGGAAACGTAACTAAGAAATTGCACACAAATTAATAGTTTTTGTATTAGTAATCTGCCTATTTTTAGTTTCCTAGCCTTCAGGCTGAGAAGCAGTCAGTATGGTCTTCTGAACTGTAGCTATAAGCATGATCTCTTTAAGAACCTTGCAAAACTCAACAGTTAGGAAAATCTTGGGTTACATGCAGTCTGTCAGAAACTGCTGCTTTGCCTTTGTGCAGTGTTTTTGCTACAATGCTGTTTCTTGTGACTTGTGCCCTGATTTTGTTTGCTACCACAAGGACTCTTTTGTTTCAAACAAAACCTTGCCGTTAATTTTCTGGTAGGTCTTTTCATGAAAAAGGAAGGTCATGGCTTATAGCATTTGTATTGTCACTGCAAAGGACTGTACAAACTGTTCCATGGACCAGGATGTTTCTGTGATTCATTTAATGCTTGCTACATGCTTTTTAAAGCAATATTTTCTTTTTCACAATGTCAGTACCCCGTGTGTTATCTAGACACTTGTGTGAGATCTGAATCACATTTGTGAGGATGAATTACAAAGTTACTGTAATTTATGCATCCAAAATTAACATGAAGTTAAGATGAAGTATAAAGACACGTTGAAATATTTTGAACTATGTTCTTTACCACCGGGGCTGATGTCAATTTAGTAGTAAAATAGCATGGTATTTAAGTGAGGCTTCAGTGTAATGCATTCTCATCCAGAATTATCAGTAGCAAGGACCGATGCAGATTTTTCCTTATTGCTTACCCACATAGTTCTTTGTATTGTAAATATTTTAATATGTGGGCATGATACAGTTATTTGACATTTTACAATTTGTCCTTTGTTTGCATGCAGCGAGGAGTTATGGGCGAAGACGAGGTAATTCACTTCTGTTTGTTACAGTACAATTAATTCTGATTCAGCTGTTACTGATCATTATGATTATTTAATCCAGATTGTTGATTATAAACGTTTATCTGCATGTCGTCTTAGTTTGGGGAAGATGGAGGGTGTGAGGGAAGGAGGGGTGCAGTCTGGATTGTTATGATCATTGATCTCTTTTTAGTGTTTGAATTACAAATTACAAATCCTTTAATCAGTTAAAACACTAGTTCTAATCATAATTCAGTTCATGCTAATGACTACTGCTGGCAGTCATTGCCCTCTTTAAAAGTGTACAGTTTGCTAGTTGTTCTCCTAACACATCTTCTTTTGCCTCTGTGTAAGTGATAGTGTACAGAGTAAAAACTGAAAGACTCAGGAAGAAAATCTAGCAGGCAGCTCTTAGAAATAGTGTTAAGACGAGATGCAGTCCCTTACCTTGGAAGAGCTGTACTGATTGAACCATACGAAGATGTGACCTGCAGTCGTTATAAAGACTATGTAAAGTGTGCAGCAAAAGCATTGGGACCTTTGGTAGCTTCCAGTGTTCGCAACACACACCAACGTTCTTCTGTCTCTCTCTTGGTCTCTGCATGGGTTCGTAACTGATTGCTTGGTAGCCCTAACGTAGAGAGGAGCGATGATCTAGGTCACGGCCAACATATGTAACAGTACAGTCAGGTTTTGACGATTCCTGGCTAATTCTGCTTAATTCCACTGTCATAAAACAAGAGAAACAAGTATTTAAAAGAGCTTATCCTTTTAATTCACAGTCATTGGGAGAAATGTGAAAGCCCAGCAAATTACGTTTTTGCTCTCATTTGAGAGACATCAAAAAGTGAAGAGGAGGGAGAAGAAAGTGTTAGGAGTCATATACAGTCA
Organism: Eurypyga helias; assembly: GCF_000690775.1. Lineage (NCBI taxonomy): Eukaryota > Metazoa > Chordata > Aves > Eurypygiformes > Eurypygidae > Eurypyga > Eurypyga helias. Next base: position 30,101 of record NW_010236762.1, read on the forward strand.
TACAAATGTATGAATCCCTTGTCCTCTGTGTCATCTTAGCTCTCTGAGGAGCTGCAGTGCTTTGAGCAAACCTTTACCCACATTAAAGTAAAACTGACCTCTCTGGTATCGTTTCAGAACATGTTCTGATGGTTTCATTTGTATTGGGAAGAGCGCCTTAGATTCTTCTTGTTCTTAGATTTTAACATTGGTATGTGGGGAAAAAAATAAGTTATTCTGAGGATTATTCATTGAACATTTTTACCCCATATACTTGTGTATTTTGTACGCTGTACTACCAACAAGTTTAGTAAAATTGGCATATTTTTAAGTCACTTTTTTTTTTTCCTGACCTGCAGAGGTAAAGAGCAAATCTGTGTGCTTTTTATGAAGACAACCCAGCTAAATTAGAGTCATTTTAGATTTAAGATGTTAAGAATAACTCTCATATAGTGGTGAAAATGCTTAAAATTTCCACTTCTGTAGTTTCCTGCGAGTTCCTCCAACCTGAGTCTTATTTCTTCCTTTAGCCACTTTTTCCTTTCACTGTCACTATGATAACAGCTCCATCTTCTCCATCATTCACACCAGTAATTCAGAAATCCCTTTCTTGGTTGTGTAACCAAACCTTAACACTATAGATCTTCAAGATCCGATCATTTTTATTAGTCTTTGTAACTGAAACTCATATGTGCCTTACTCAGCTGCTGCAGTCTTTATAGCATGATCTTGTTCCTCTTATGTCTGAATAGATGATTTACAAGAAGAATCTGCCTGGCTGCTTCTTCCAACTGTGTTAACTTTCTGTTTCTCCCTTGCTTCCTCATTTTTCTGCCCCACTGAGCACAAGCTACTTGCTTCCACTTTTAAAGGCACTCTACTGATCTGTTCTCTAGCTGTTTGGTGCGTCCTTATGATAGTGAGCAAGGATGCCATCACTTGCTCCTCGCTGCTCATCATCTCAAACGCACACGTCACCACTCCTAATGGAAAGGAGGAGCCTGCTACAGCTTTCTGCATTTGGTGTGCTCCTCTCCCATCAGATGCCGACTGAAGACATAAATGCAAAATGCCACCATAAAGATGCTGTAGTTATTGGGTTTGTTTCTTAGTACAATCCTGTGGTCCTGCTTTTATTTTGTGATGGTTGTGACATTATGTTGAGTAGTTTTCTATCATCTTGCGTTTTCATTTGTTCTTGATTTTTACTACGGTTTTAGATACCCAGTCAAGGTCATTGGGCATTACCGCAGCATAGGTCGTTCACTGGCCATCATGTTTGCTGTCTGTTCTCCAGCCTTGTCTTGGAGCACTTGACTCTCAGGTGGTCTTCTGGTAAGGTACTGCAGACTCAGCGGCCAGGGACCTGCTGCTCCTGCATGTGGATTTGCTGTGGGGAAATCCACAAGTTGGCTATTCGACATGGAAAATTAATTTGCTTCCCAAAAGCGTGCCAGGTTGCTCTTTGGTTCTGCTTGCTCGCTTGTTCTTGGAAAGCAGTTCCATTAATGAATATTTATTTTAAAAAATGAGTGAAACAGGAAAATTAGTACTTCAGAAGACATTGTGATGTGCAGTATTTATTTTGCTTCTCAAAGTGTTTCTTTTGGGGCTTTTTGCAGTTAAATGACTTTAGAATTTGAAACTGTCAATCTTTACGTTGCTAATCTAAACCAGTGAAAGTTTGAATAAGCTGAGATGCATATCCTGGCCTTCCAAGTCTTTTTGTTTTGGAGTTCTCTAAAATTTGTAAATATTATACAGGGGGAAATAAGTGGGACAGAATTAGGGTGTTTTCACCCTGCCATCTACACATCTGTTTTGATCACTTTGCATTTGCAAAGTCATCCTGTGGACTTCTCAGGTTTTACACTTGATCTTCAGGGTAACTAATCTTACTGCAGGTTGCTACACATTAGGAACCATCACAAAGCTTCCTTCCAAAACTGTGGTAAATTTGAGAGTGAGAAGGATAAAGCAGCACTGTAACTCATTCTTAGAAAGTTATATTTTGCACATTCTCTTTTTCTTTCTTAGAAGATAAATCTATTTTTACGTTGTCAGCACCAGATACCTTTAAAACAGAAAACATACCTGTTTGAAACTTCTTATGGTTCCATGTTTTTCCCTCTTCCTTCTGTTCAATTAAAGTGTAAGATTGTTAGACATGCAGTAGTCATTCAGGTGATGGAAGTTATCAGTTTAACTTGAAGCTAAAACAAAGGCAGACTGATGAAACTCACTTAGGCAGTCCTTAATATGATCTCTTCATAAACAAGATGCTTTATTTAAAAAAAAAAATTCTGCTTTCCTACTGCATACAGCAGAGTAACTACAATATGTTGTAGTATGAAATACGCTTACAGTGATGTCAGCTTGCAACCTTGAATTTCCTTTTTGAAGTTTAATGCATTTTTCATTTCTTAATTTTTCTTTAAACTAATGTGTGCTTTTCTAATATCTTAATGTTTTCATTTTTACATTCCAGACTGCTGCTCCCGCATTCCTTTATATTAGATAACCATGTGCAGCCACAAAATTATTTTAATGTATGTTATTATCTTTTCTTTTTAAGGCCGTTCTTCCCTCTTCCCAATAGATGATGGTTTGCTGGACGATGGTCATAGTGATCAAGTTGGAGTCTTGAATTCACCAACCTGCTATTCAGCTCATCAGAATGGAGAACGAATTGAGCGTTTTTCTCGGAAAGTGTTTGTTGGAGGTCTTCCACCAGATATTGATGAAGGTGAGCTGCCTGAATACTAAGCAAGCTGAGTGTGGAGGGAGAGAGATAGGTTTTTGAAAAGCCTAAAAGAAGTAGTAGAAATAATCTACCCAGCAAGAGTGTTGTGTAAAAGGATACAACTATATATGTATTTTTTTAGAAGAATTGATGGATATGTTGAGCTTAGTACCATTTGATGTCATCCTCCTTTTCTGATTTTGAGATGGTTCAGTTGTCTCTGATTCTGCACTTGCAGGTTGTAGAGTTGCATGTGATGGCTGGAATCTGTTCTCCGGCTTACCTTGCAGTGGTATGGGGATGCATATGCCTTTCAAATACATCGTAGCCCTTCATAGTGTCCTCTGTCTGGGCCTGCTTTATCCTCGATTCACAGAAAATTCCTATTAGTATTTGAATTTCAGATGCTATTTTACTATTAACTGAGAATCTCAGAAGTGATTTAGGAAGGTTAATATTATTCCTGTTCATAAATAGAGAAACTAAGGCAGTGGCAGAGCACTCTGTGATGCATTGAACATCGAATGTACCACAGAAGCTCAGATTCTTACGTGATGCAGTTGGAGTTGCTTTGTACAAAAGGGTCGATTTGAAATAATCATGCTGTTTAACGTTAGGTTTCTCCTGTGCAATGTTAGTTTTGTCCTGTGCAGATAAATGTAAATTACATGCTAGCTTCGTAACATAAACAGAAGTCCCTTTACAAGGTTCATTGTAATCCTAGAGTAACTTGCAAACCAAATAAGCTGACTGTGGTTAATTAATTTTCAGACATAGAGAGACCATATTTTGGTTTCAGCTTCGTTGTGATGCTCTCCTGCAGTGTGCTAAGGGATTTATTTTAATATACTTCAGCTTTTTCTGGTGTACTTTAGCTTCTAATTCAAATGTGCGCTGTTGCCTTTCATACCAGTGCTAAACAAAGACACATGGAAGTATCTTTTCTTTCTGTCCTGCCTGTTTATATGCTGATGGCAGGATGCGGCTGAAAGAAATGGAGCATATTTATGTTTGATGAGTTATTGCTCTTGTAGAGGTTAGTGTGGTTTATTCTTTTCCTCGTGGCCATGGTTCTTACAGTCAGTGCCAGGAAGCTGTGGCTGGGAGAGAAAGACATCAGAAAGTTGTGCAAGGGACATAGTAGACTATTCTTGGTTATGTTAGAAGCACCTCTAAATAAGCAGTTTTAAGTTTCTGGGCCCAATCTGTCCATGGTGTCTGCTGAAAACTTCTAACATGCTAATTGTGGTGGCACTTACTGTATGAGTATCTACATACACAGCTCTGAACTGTACATCACTCAACAGTAAATTGTTTGTCTTGATTGCAATCAAAACAGATTCTGAATTTAAGGAAGTACCACAACAGTTCTCACCACTGCCTTTAGTTGCCCATATGCTTCTGAAATGCTCCAGTTATTAAAAAGTAAAACCACAAACGTAAGCTTAAAATCACTAGAAAAATATTGCAAAATATTAACGCTTTGGACAATGTGTCTGTTTAAGTTTCTTGTTCATGAAAGTTGGAAATTCTGTTCCTTTTTTCCCTGTGAAATGTCAGCCTATGCTAGAAAGAAAGGTCTTTGCTTGATTGTACTATTTCATTGAGTTCTGTCATTTATTTTAACTGCAAATATTATACCTATTTTTAGATGAAATTACTGCTAGCTTCAGACGATTTGGGCCTTTGGTAGTAGACTGGCCTCACAAAGCAGAAAGCAAGTCCTATTTTCCACCAAAAGGTAAGAGAGTTGGAAGGTTCTGACCTGTCACTGGGTGCAAATCTTACTCTAGCAAACTGTCTCATCTTTCTCCAAAGGGTCTAATTCACAAGCCCTGTGAACTCTTAGTTCTGCCGTTTCGATGCAGGTGCAGACATGGTTACTTTACACACCAAGTCTAAAACCTGAGCGGGGTGTTTTTAGTATTGTGCCTGGTTCAGTGCTGGACTCCTGAAGGAACTTTCATATTCTAATTTCCCATAGACCAGATCCGTGTTATATAGTTCTGTGTGTCATTAATCCTAAGTTCTGTATTTGCATTTCTTTCTGGCTTCCAAAACTGAAATTTGATCAAATTTTTAAGACTGTATCTTAGATAAAAATTTTTGTAGGAAGTTACAGGCAGGATTCAGGATACATTTGGATATCTGATCCATATAATCAGTGTCGTGTTTATTTCAGTTTTAGGATGTGAACTTCCTGTTGAAGCACTTTTTTTAAAATAAATGGTTAAATACTGGGGTTTTTTTAAACTATTTCTACTATTGCTGTTAGTAGCATATCTCTATACACATACAATCATGTGTTGGTACATAGAAAATAAATGCAAAAATCTGATCCAGATATGTAAGCAATACAGAGGTTATTCATTTTGTAGAGAATGCAGCAATGCATTGCTTCCCTGGAAGTGACAAAAGTAGGCATAGTGCCTTTATAAATTGATTCTTCATTTATTTATCTGACCATCTATTCTGGGGAAGAGATGGTATTGTTATCCCAGATGGTCCTCTAAGGAGTGGGGAAAAAGAATTGGAAGTATTTGAATATTATTTATGAATACTACACGTAAATTCTAAGACAGACAAAGAGACTTCGACTTTTTTGATTGTCAGCCCGATAGACAAAGCCACTGTCAAGCTAAATCTTATTATCCTGAGGAGTGTCTCTCTCTCCATAAAATACCAAAAGAAATTCTTGAGGAACTCTGAGGAAGATGCATCTTGCAAAGTCTGTGATGATTATATAGAAGAGGGAAGATGTAATATATTCTTACCTGAAAGGAGTGAATTGCGGCATTCATTTCAAAGGAGATAGTCCTGTTTCAGTATCTGAACATCTTAAGGATGTATTTCCAGACTTCATCATTTAATAAAGCTTTTTTATAAAGTTGGAATATTTATAATTGCCGCAATTTAAAAATCTATATGGTAAGCAGAGCTTCTTTAAAGCAGAAAATTCAGAGAAAGATTTCAATGTGTTATTCTAATTACTTCAGGAAACTTTTGTGCACTGAGTGTTGTTTCCTCATGATTAACTGCTGATCCTTATTTGAAATTTAATAACACACTGTTCTTCAGTCTTAAAACTTTATTGTAATTTTCAGTTTACTACATTATTCAGTATTGTTTTGTAATGCAGCCTAACACATTTTAAATACAGTGTAGGTTTCTCTTTATAGATACTCCAGAAATATAGGTTACTATAAACTGCTGAATATTACTGTGTTTATATCTGCTTTTATAAGTGCAATGGATATGGCTTATCACTATTTTGTAGAAGAATTTCTTAAAAATTTGTCTTTCTTAAGTATTACTTGCATGTGCAGGCAAGAACTGTGTATACATATATTTAATAAGATGTCTGAAACTGCTAAGATAGGCTAAATACTAAGAAAGCTTTGAGATTGATCAGTAATCAGCTATTTAGAACTATATACTATATTAGCCCAAGGAGGTTGTGGGGTTTTGTTGGGGTTTTTTTCTTTTACTTTTAATGTCCAATTTCTAATCTTTACTCTGCATGGAGTCAATTCAGTGTATCTGGTTTTGTTTGTTCAGTCTTATTAGAGATTTGACAGAGTATTACTTTCCAAAGACATCTCAGAATTACTCAGTCGTGGACTGGTTTATGTAATAATCTTCTCTGTGGTGAAGAGATACAGCCTGCTTTTTGTTTTTGCTCTTGTTCAGTTTTCCAGGCTGTGGTTCCTTTCAGGCTCTCTGCTTACAGAAAGTCCTGAGGGAAGGCCAAGTTCATAATAAGAATTTCCTTGCTTGAAGAAATGCAAAAAGTGTCTTGATCCATCAGGGCTGGCTTCCTCCTGAGACACACCAACTGCTTGTTCTTAACTAATTACATTTTGTATTGGTTCACCACAAAATCAGGCCTGAAGAAAACAGCAATTTTAAAAACTTCACACTAGTTTTACAAGGAAACTGTTCTGAAGCAGAAAAAAGTTACTCTGTTGAGATCAAAGTACAAAGTCTGTAAGTGATCTGCCAGCTGTAATGGAGAATTCCTTCCCTTCTGACTTGCCACTGTTTATCGTAACTGCTGTTATTACGTAGTTGGCAAATATACTTATTTATGGAAAAATACCCATGTCCGAAACAGTTTGCTGAGGTGAGGATTCCTTCTTAAGATACTGAAGTGTTCAAAGAAATGATGCCATGAGGATATGCCATTCCAAAGAAAGCCTGTCAAAATACGCCCAGTTATTTGTGTACTCTGTACTATTTATAGTCCATATCAGAGGATAATCTGATTTAAACAGGACAGTATCCCCAGCGTTTTCTGGGTGTTTCTATTGCCTTCTATCACGGCAGTTGTGCAGTAGCTTCCTTTATTCAAGGTTCTTAAATGCTAATTAGGAACTGACTGAAAAAACTAGGTTGAAAATGTTCTGTTTCTAGTTTAAGAAGCAAGACCCCAGGTCCATCCAAGTTCCTTTTAACTTGTTATGAGCTCATTTGATCACACTGGCTAGGATTGAACTCTGGATTCAGGCAGGTAAGTGTAGGTGTCTGCATGTGGGATTAGTGTCTAAGCTTCCTTTAATCAATGGGAATGTGGCCAGTCGAGTCGGTGGAGTATAGAGGACTATTCAGGTCACTGTAACATAAGCACATTGAGCTTGATTCGTTTACCCAAACCGAGGATAGCTAGAAGATTTACACAGGTCTGGCAAATGCGATGCGACACCTGTAGAAGCCCCGCACCATTTTGCAGCACCAGCTGAAGGTTAGGCAAAGTCCTGTAGAGAATAAATGGTGCAAGACACCTCCGTGTCCCACTTGGTTCGCTGAGTAACCCTCCAGGCACCACTGGCTTACGTCTGCCAGGTCTCTGTACTACAGCAGGAGCTTGGACACAGCCACTGCAGGAGTATGGAAATAGGTGTTTGGATCTTGAAGTGAATCCTGCTCCCCCTGCTCAGAAGTGCCTCGGCTAATAGCTACATTACAACTCTATCAGCCTGCATTTTTTCACTTCAGGCATATTTTGGAGCTAATTCTATATCAAAGATGACTGAGTGAAAGATTTATGTTTTAAGGATTAAATTTAATTAATATGGGGATGATATCTCTTTAGAGAGGAATAGATTAAATGTTGTGTGTCCTTCCCAAATGCGATCTATTCCCGTCATGAAGTGTAGATCCACAGTCTGTATTAACCTGCAGTTTACACTGATTCTTGCTGATTTAAGCTAAGGTACAACATTCTGTGGGCAGGAATTGCACTGCACTGATGCCATTTAGTCTCCTCTGGGCAGTCTGTCAGGACAGTAGAGGAACCAACTCCAAAATACAGCTGTACTGACGGGCATGGACGGTGTCATGCTGGCATGCACTAATTTTCTTGACTCCTCTAAGCCAGTAGTGATAGGAGTTAACTGGAGTTTGATAGAACAGAAAGCTGCACTCTGATTTCTACACAGAGTATGCATAGCAGAAGTGTCCTTTCTCCTCTTGGTAAACTTCCATGTTACTGTGAAATAAAGAAATTACACCTTGCTCAGAAAATTGTGCTAGCTACCAATGTGAATCTAGTCTAGAATGATTTGCTTTTGATTTGTTCTTTATGTAATAAATACAAAAAATGAAAACACTGATTCTGTTTATAGGTTGGAGGGGAAGGGGGTGGTTATTGGTTTGGGTTTTTTAAATTCTTATGACAGTCTGATTTGGTAATGTAGCTAGGACTCTTTAGTCTTATCTGATGGGCTTTCTGTTTCCAGAGCTGACCCAATACATTAAAAAGAAACAAAATATTTGATTTCCTGATCTTGTTTGATTAAGAGAGATGTCAGCTCAGAGTAAGGACAATGATAACTAATACAGTATCTTTAGATCTCAGGACATGTAGTTCTAAAGCCAGTTTTCATCTCCAGAAACGTTTATTTATTGTTTGAGATCATTTTCTGAGGACAGGTATTATCAAAGTCACCCACACTGCTTGCCTTTGAAAATAGGAGTATTAGTAATAGTTTCAGTGGTATGCAGAGGAATCTAGTCAAGTAATTAACACTTAACAGGAGTTAAGGAGACATAAATTCTGGTAGAGGTGCACATGAATAAGAAATTTTTGTTAAGTCTCTGTTTCTTCTAACACTTTTTGCCTTGTGAAATACGTACAAAACATACAAGCTTTGCCTCTTGGCAAGTAATACCTGCTCATGACCTGCTACTGTTGGTGTACGAATGACCCAGAGGAAGGAGCAGCTTCCTTCAAAGAAAACTATTGAGTAGCTTTGCCTTTCCATTGTAAACAGACTTGCATTGCTACTGGGTGTGAAGCTGTTAAAAGTTAAATGACTGATGTGGTACACCAAACACAAGAAACTAGGGAATTAAGTTGTTTCAGTACAGTAAAACACCTCCTACTCTTCACCCTACCTCCCCACTGTGTTTCACTGTGACATGTACTTTCTATCACACATGGTAATTGTAGTTCAGGACTACGCCAAAAAGCCTAGTTAGGCATTTGTTGTTTATCATCATATTTAATGCACGTGACTTAACCACCATCCTACTAGCTTTGCAGACGTTAAACATCCACAATAGTTCATGAGTTATGGATGTTGAGGTGAAACATAATCCGATAAAAGCATATATTGAGAAAGCAGAAAGGGATAAGAATAGTTTGGGCGGTATGGCTATTGGCATGTGGTAGCTGTAGTAACGAGGGCAGCCCTGATTTATGATGTCTGAATGAAATACCTAAGATAAGGGAGTAATTTCCCTTTGCAAGCACTTTCTAGCTAATGAATATACGCTGGTTGCCTGTGTAACCGGTGTTCTTTGGAGAAGTCTATAGCTAATGTATAATTGATTCATGCCAGGAAATGCTCCCTGGTCCAGGGCAAGTGATGGAGAGTGGTTTGTATGCAGACTGTGCAAGTCTAGCATTCTTTGGAAGGGATTGGCTGTCTCTGGCTATAAAATGTGGGCCCTGAGCAAATTATCTTCTCTAGCCGAGTCTCTTGACCAAGAGAACTGGTTATTTTCCTCCAGGCTAGATGCATTGTAAATCATTGAAGGAGTAGAGCTGTGGAGCAAAACTACAGCCAGACCAATTTGACAGTACAGACTATACCATAACTTTCTCTGTGTCTTCACAAGGGGAGTAGTACAGATACACTCATGAAACAAGCCTGTCTGATGCTTAAAATCAAGTGGAATCAACCCAGACATGAGTACATGTTTTGCAAATAACGTTAAGAAAGTAGTATTAATGTATAGTTCTGGTATTGCTTTCCTTTTATTTCAAGTGTGGTGGGATATAGTATTCCTAATTGTTCCCTCATCAAGTTCTTGTCTATGGATTTTCTATCTTTTCACAAGCTGCTACAGTTAAGCATATTAATAGCTGCAGATATACAGGTCGTGGATCATCGGAGACACTGACCATCTTTATGTATCAGGAGCTATATGGCGATGCCATTGATTGGCTTTAGGATAAGAACCAATGGAAAATCAGCATCTGGAAAAACATGTGACTCACTTCCGGCTGTTGGTCTTACTTTGTATGTCTGATTCCTTAGTTGGTATAATGTGTATTTAGCCCTCCCTTTGATTAATCAAGTTTTTGCACTCCCATCACTCTTGTACTGAGCTCCCCAGTCGAACAGGAATGTGTGTGCCTCACTTCCACACAAGTAAGGGCATGGATCTGCTCTCACCCATGCCAGTCCGCACATGCCCTCATTCAGTGAGTGAGTTTGGCATGGATAATATGTGGATTTTGAATTCTAAGATAAATACTGAAAGATACACACATTAAAACGGATTGTGAATCTAAATAATTACTAATTAAGCTGAAGTTAAATAGGTTGTCACTAAACATTATTGTTCACCAATGAAAAATGTGTGTCACAAGAAACGTTTCAGCCAAAGCCCAAAGATTCCCTGCAGCATATTGGTTAAGAAATTAAATAAGATTTAGATAAAAATATGTGTAACCTTGTCATGTGTCCCTTATAGATAGCTGTGATAGGACTGTAGTATGAGGGGTAAGAAATGAGGTGCAAGTTATGCCTTACAGCTTTTTAGGCCTTACAGCTTTTTCTTTAAATCCTACTTCTGTCCCCATGTATCTAAAATCCGGCATGCATTTGTTTCTCTAATCTTATGTTCTTCCTAACACTTTGATTCTTTAATGCTCTTCAAGATGCACCCTGCCACCTTTGCCTTGAGGATTTACAGTGTCTGTTTGCAGTAAGAAATTGCCAGTGGTTAACTAGCACCTCTCAGCAAAGCAGTATCATTTCCAAAAGGCTTGGTAAAGCAGCCACACTCGCTCTTGCCAAGCCTGCTCTAGAGCAGCTGCTTCAGCATTTCCTTTTCCATCCAAGTAATGAAACATAACTTCATGTGAAAATTCCACACTTGGTAGTAATCTCAGAAAGAAATGGGGATTTATGGTGCTTTTAAAATTCAATTTAGAATACAACCGTAATTGTGCTATCGGGCACCTGTAAAGTAACAAATTTTATATATATCATTTATACTGTAACTGTTGAAGTACTTTAACATGTGACATTCTTTGCTTGTCTGGCTGTTTTTACTGTAGCATTAAATAAGCATTTTAAATTCCTATTTTTGTAGTGTTTGGGAGGTTTGCTGGGTCACTTATGTAACAAAGTACTTTGATTTAATCTCTAGAATAGAGATTAGTCCTTTGTGCCAAGTCGGATTTTCATTGTATAATGTTCATTGCTGCCAATGAATTATGCTCAGCCTAGACTTCCAGTACATGATAGAGCAGACATGTTTGCTTTTATTCAGTTATTAGTCTCTTTTGACAATTATTTTAAGGATAAAAGTATTTGCCTGGAGTTCTGTTGATCATGGCAAGGCAGTACATAGCTAAAAGAAGATGATAAATAACAAAGAATTAGTATGACTTTCTTTTACTTTTGGAGTAAACAACATTTGTATGGAAAAGTCACTGGGAAAGATGATTAAGAAAAAGAAAGGTAGAAGGAAAAAAAAAAAAACAAAACACGTTTGTTTGGGGTTTTTTTTCCAGGTTATGCATTCCTCCTGTTCCAAGAAGAGAGTTCTGTTCAGGCCTTGATTGATGCCTGTATTGAAGAAGATGGAAAGCTCTATCTATGTGTTTCCAGTCCTACTATCAAGGACAAGCCAGTAAGTAAACAGTAGATTGCCCGCAGGCTATAGCTGCCATCTGTCTAAAGCTGCATTTGAAATGATGACGATGAAAATAATCAAAAGCAAATTGCCATTGGCAGAGCTCAACATCTGGAACAGTTGGATGATTTAAAAATCGTAGTGTTTTGAATTAATAGGATTAAAATAGAGCACCTAGACATGCTAAGCTAATGGGGTTATGACTGTGTGACAGTTTGTATAGGCTGATGAACATATATCCATGATGTAGTGAAACTTAAAGTAGCATAACGTTTTCTTTCCCAATTGAATAGGTTCAAATCCGTCCCTGGAATCTAAGTGATAGTGACTTTGTGATGGATGGTTCCCAGCCGCTTGATCCTCGAAAAACAATTTTTGTTGGAGGAGTCCCTAGACCGTTAAGAGCTGGTAAGTATAATCCATGGCTATTTTTAAAAGTAGGAGGTAATTAGAAATAATTTGAACCATGCATACTTTTGTATAGTTATGTATGGATAGATATAAATACATACTTACAAAAAGCAGAGACTGTCATGATAGTTATAAGCACAATACAGTATTAATTTATTCTAATGTTCCTCTAGTAACTGTTTTCATCTGGCTTTGGCCGTAAATCACTGTTCATCACTGAGAATTACTGGAAACTGTTACATATCTAAAGCCAGAGAAAAGATTTTGATTGTATTAGCAAAACTGTAAACTATGTCAAAAGTCTGTGTCTGTGCCTGTCAAGATCATGGAGCAGATCCTCCTGGCAACAATGCAAAGGCACAGTGAAAACAAGGAGGTGACTGGTGACAGCCAGCATGGCTTCACCAGGGGCAGATCGTGCCTGGCAAATATGGTGGCCTTCTATGATGGGGTCATGACCTTGGTGGATACAGGACGGGCAACTGATGTCATCTACCTGGACTCTGGCAAAGCGTTCAACACTGTCCCGCACGACATCCTTGTCTTTGAATTGGAGAGGCATGGATTTGACGGATGTACCACTCAGTGGATAAGGAACTGGCTGGATGGTCACACCCAGAGAGTGGTGGTCAATGGCTCAATGTCTGAGTGGAGACCACTAACGAGCGGCATTCCATAGTGTCTGAGTGGAGACCAGAGACGAATGGCATTCTGCAGGGGTCGGTACTGGGACCAGTACTGTTTAACATCTTTGTCAGTGACATGGATGATGGCATCAAGTGCACAATCAGCAGATTTGCCAATGACACCAA
>NW_010236763.1:0-24683 GCF_000690775.1 Eurypyga helias
ATATATATAAAAAATTAAACCCAGAATTTGGCTCAATTGCTGTGAGAAAGAAAAAGCCTTCCCAACTACTTTGGCAAGAAGTAGGTCTGGCTTTTAACAGGCTTGCTGTGGTCAAGAGCTGTGCTTCTCCCACACGTCATCAGTGATGTTGAATCCTCCCGGGAAGAGGCTGAAGCTCCTCTTGGGTGGATTCAGGACACCTTGCAGTGACGGACGTGGGGTGATGCTGATCTCAGCACACCTCCTCCTGGTCGTGTGAAGAAGTGGTGTCAGTGACATCCTCTTAGGGAGTCAGATGTTGCTGCCAATCTGATAAGGCAACAGGTGCCCAATGTACACCCTGGGCATTTGATAATTCACATCAACATAGGGAAACAGGGAGTGTAATACGATGGAATGAAGAAAAGAAAACTTGAAACTTCCCTATGTTGTTTGTTACCTCTCAATTGTCACTAGAGCTTCAATACCTTCAAGGCCAAATTTACTTTTTCCTGAGTTTCCCTATCGTATTTTTCTATTTACTTGCTCTGAGGCTATGAAGTGGTAGGGTTTTTTTGTTTGTTTGTTTGTTTTAACCCCCTAGGGAAGCCAGGTAATCTTTCTCACAACTTGAAAAAAGGAAATAGACAGGCAACTCCCCCTTAACCCAGAAAGATTTAAATAAACAAACAAGCCATGAATGGATACTTATTTAATTGGATTTACTTATTGCTTTCTTTTAGATTCTGAACTTTTCAGGGCACAGACTCAAATTATTTGTTTGTAGAATTTCTAATACAATATGGCCCATTTTCACGTGCCCTTATGCCACTGTAATAGTAACCATGAAAAAATAAACAAATGACAATTTTTAGACTAATTTTCTTTTCTGATCTTCCTCTTAAAATGTACTGAAAGATCCTAGATTTCCTCTGGTGCTCGGTAACCTGAAAAGAAACTTGATATAATGCAATTGCTACCAAAGCACTATCGCTTTGTGATATTCAGTTTCTAAGGAAATGTGGGAATGTGCAATCCATTCACGGTAATTTAAATGGATGTTTTGATTGGATTATGTAAGTGTATTTGTGTTTGCATGTGCGTGTGTGTGTGTGCATATATGTCATAATTTGTCAAAAGAGGTCACTCCATAAAAGTGAATTTAAACTTAATTTTGCATTCTTGGTAAAAGTTCAAAGGCTAAGTTCAGTTTAACCTTGGCTCAGCAGAGCTTTTTCTTCTGATTTTTCAGTCTGATATGAAAATTGCTTGTGAAATAAAGACAAACATAGGTTCGCCTGAGAAGGCATTAATAATCCGATCCTTACATGTTTGTATAGAGGACAGGTACAATCCAGTGATGATTGCTTCTTAGCTTCTCTTTGCTTTCACAGAAAATCCTGGGAGATAATACCAGGTCATCACAACTGTGCTCTGGAGCATTGTGCACCCACAAACAAACATTGGCATCTCAGAAAGGCGTAGCTAGCAACGGTTCATATGTGTGGGACTGATATATCCAGATATACAAGAGGAATCATCATTGCAATAAATCACTTTGGGTATTTTACAATCCCCATCTGACCACTTTCCCAAACAAATTATTTAAAGTGGATATTACATTACATTTTTAAAATTTTGTTTTAAATGGAAGACCTTTTACAGGATGACTAAAAGATTCTTTTATGAGATAAACATAGTGGTGAGTTTTCCAGTCTAAGTAAATAAGAATCCTGTGGGAACTATGAATTTGGGATACATTCAAACACTGTAAAGTTTTGAGAAATGCCAAATTCTTTTGAGATCGGTGTGTATGTGTGTGCGCTATGTGTTTGTATAGTCAACAATCTCAGAGCAATATGGTATGCCAGTTATTAATTCTGCTTATTGCAGATGGCTTCATTATGTGTATTTAATTTCAGTACTTAAGCAAACATACAATAGTGGGGCTTACAAACTGCTTTAGGATAAGATGGATATGTACAGCCAAATGAAATGGAAACCAAACGGAAACAAATGATACTGCTTGGGCTGGAGGTAAATCTATATAGATGGGATTAAGCCATTCAGAAGCATCCCTCGACTTGAATAGCCCTAAAACCACCAATTGCTTTGTTTGCGATGTCGAGAAGGTACTGATCACTAGAGCCTTAATTTGCCGCAGCAGTTAAGTGCTCCAATTCCTCAGCACAATAATTGCCACATGTTGAGTGTGCAGATGTCTAAACACGTGGGAGCACTTCCCTTTCCTAAAGACAAATGAAGATTTTCATTTTGTTTTGTAAACGTGTCAGGATTTATCACTTAGTCATGTGTCATGCATTAGGGTGTTTATACAATACGGCTTTCCACACCCTGGTTCTGGACTTCTATGATTTCAACAACAAGGCTGTGGAGTAACGGGGTTTTGCCAAACCTTCCCCTTTTAACCCAAATGTTTGCCTGGACTAAAGAGAAGCATGAGCTGAGATTGCCTAGTAAATGGTAAATGAGGTTATTTCCAAGAGAGAGATGAGTGGGATTCACCTATACCCTCAAAGGCTGCTTGATAGAAGAGACATCGTGGGCAAGACAGGCGAACATTAAACAAAAAAGGGAATAAAAGTTAAATTGAAATAATGGTGTCCACCAGCAGTAATTATGTGTATCCACCCGTATTACCACAGGCACCGTACTGAGTTACATCTGTAGCCTCTCCTCAGCCTCCACATCCCACTCAAACACTGAATATCTGACTTTTTTTAACTTCCCTTTTCATATAAGTAGCTACATTTTAAAGCAATTTGTTTTGCAGTTTGAATACGTAACATTTTATCAGAGACAGGCTGACTGACTGTAATAATATTTGTGAAATAACTGTTCCGTAGTGAAAACAGGAATGGGCAAAAGTTGGAAAGTTTGAAGGTGGCTTGGGCACTGAGCCCGAAGTTTATTTAATTTCAATTTGGAGTTTCAGGCTGATGTTGATGCTGCAGGTATGGAGTTTCTCTCATTAGGATCGAGGTCCAGATGTGAACATTCTTATCTTGCAATGAACATGTGGTTAGGGGTCCCAGCATACAGTCCATCTCTCAGAAAGACTTTACAAAGCCAGGATTAGCTTCTAAAATGTCAAAATAACCAACTGGTGTTTCAAATGAGCTTCTGCTTTTTTAATATGAAAATAAACATGAAAAAATGTTCAAGAAGGAAAGTATCTCCCTCTCTACCCTGTTACCTTTTTGGGGGGCTGATACTCCTTTTTGTGTTTGCAGAAGGGGGAGAAAAAAAAACCCATACCAAGAGTTATTTATCTGTTACCAGACAAAGACTGTAAAGAAATCCAAGAAGAGCATCCCAGCACAAAAGCCTGAACTCTTTGACCTCTCAGGCCTCAGGCCTGGACAATTGGCCAAGCTGGGCTTTTTCCTGAGAACTGCCCGAGGGCAAAGGCTGAGAAAAGATGCACATTGTTCCCCCTGCACCATCCATTAAATGTGAGGGCTGAAAGGCAAAAGGATCTTACCAGGTTATAGCAGTGCTGAGAATGCAGTTTGACACTCATTTTCAAGGTAATGTAATAAAGGAAAAAAGTGAGTTGTAGAGATCTTAATTCTTTAAAATTTAAAAGCTAATTTTGTGTCTTTTAGTCAATTTCCTATGCAGGAAGGAAGAATTTATTAACTGACTTCTGATGTTAAATGGAGTGCTAATGGGCAAGTACAACAATTCAACAGGTGCCAAGTAGAAATATAGAGACATTATATCAATATTAATCTTAGAGCCTTGCAAAAGCCTTGGTAGGGGGTTTTATTAGGCAGGTTGTGATGGGAACACCCCTGCCATCTGCAAAGTGAAAAGGTTTGGGTCTCCTCTCTAAAGTGTTTGAATGTTCATGTTGCAAGGTGGTTTAATGGAAGATTTTGAATTTTGTGCCACTGGAAATTGCTCTTTGTTGATGGAGGTTGTCCTTTGCTGGGAACTTCTCCTGGAGAGATGCCTGCAAGCGGCTGTGCTCTGTACGTGTCTCAGCCAGGGCAGGCAAGGCAGCGATGCTGGAGAGCAGAAGTACTTCCAGCATCGAACACTCAGCTGGAAACCTGAACACCCATTATTAGTCTGGATAGAAGTCAAAAGAATAGTTGAACCTGCTAAAAATCTACACAACTGCTATTTTACAGACTGATCTTCTGCCAGTAAACAAATGTTGACTCTAATGTACTTCTGATTTTGACCCCTGGGTTGAAAATTTTCTGTATAAACACCAGCTGACGAACAGGTCACTTTGTTTTCAAGACACGACTCTCAGAGTCGCACCCCACACAGCAGGTCCCTGATCCAGATAAAAGACTTCAAAATGTCCAGCAATAATTTTCACTGAACAATTTTTTCACTGTTCCAAGCTGTCAAATTATTAGTGGGAAAGGATTAGTGGGAAAGGGAAAGTGTTTTTGTATAAACATCTTAGTCAAGTGAAAAAAAAAAAATCCAATTTGACCTTCTCAGGTAGAAAAGTCCCACATTTTAGAGACAAGAGGGTTTGAAAATTTCAAGATGTAAACTAAGTTTAATTTTAAAAACAGCAAAGCAAAATCAAAAGGAAATATTTTGATGTTTCACAGTACAACTATTTTTTCTCCAGTTGTACATATTTTTTAATTGATAGTCTGTTTTTTTGCAGACTAATAACTTTTTAATTCCTTACCAAAACCAACTCAAAAGGAAGACACAGAAATTCCCAGGAATTGGAGAGCTATTTGTGGCTCTGGTCCTCTTCATAATGCACTGAAAATTACAAATACTAGGGGTATCTGGCAGCTCTAAAATAATAATAAAGATTTCAGTGGAAAAAGAGGGATTGGGTTAACTGGAAACCTGCTTCTCAGGGATTTGCCTCCTGCGAGATTTACCACCAACCATTTTATCTGCCTGGCTCCGGTTTTTAATATTGCCTTTTTAGGTAGCAGACATGACCTTTGGCAGAAGTGCCCCACAAATCGCATATGGGTAACGAATTATGCCATCCCCGATATGGCATAAATAGGCAAGATGGTACCACAGCATCAACATCCCCTTTTCGGAGGAAGGTTTCACTGTGTGACAGCTGCCAGGAACTTCTGAACCTGCTGCTGTGTGTGGGCAGGGAATAACCTTCCCTGCTCCCAACCTTTCCAGCCAGACTTAGTTGAAGCCACTGCAGAGATTTCCCCTTCCTCTGAAATTTCAGAGCACCCCCAGCCCTGCCTCAGCGCTGCACTGAGCTCCATGCAGGAGGGTGCTCTGAGCATCAGCAGTGAAGAATTTTTGGCGAGTCCATCCCTTTCCAGAGGAGCAGTAGCAATGCCAGCCCCCTGCTCAGCCCCTTCTGAGGGGATGTTGCACAACCCAGCTGCATCAATTTCTGGGGCTGTCATGGCCCTTTGCGAGTGGTGTCGTAAACAGCATCTTACTCATTTCAGCGGCATGCTGCAGAGGAGAAACACCACATGGTACTCCTGCGTAGCTGGGGCCAGGAAAGGACATAAAAACTGCACAGTGCGAACGACACAGGCTCTGGGGATGCTTGACATGGCTTTTTGTGTGTGTGTATGTGTGTGTGAAAAGGGTAACAGGCGTTATCTCACATGAAGGATTAGTTTCCTGTTCTAAAAATAATAACAATAATCATAACAAAGATCCCCTCAAATCAAATTCTTATTTTGGGGGGCTCCAACATCATCTAAGCATTCTCCTCGCACCCTGAACTCTAGGAATCAAAAGTAGCCCCACACAATTCAGTTCATTTTTATATATGTGAAAATATGCTGAGCAGGACTGGCAGCATCTCCCCCTATGAGCTTGAAATGTGATTTGAAAAAAACCCAAAACAATTAAACCCCCAAAATCAGGGAATATCTGTGCTGGAGGGTAAGGGAATGAGGAGGGGGGAGATTTGAACATTCAGTGCTGTTGTTTAGCGAAACTTTATGTAAGAAAAATAATGATTTTGAGTTCTGTAGCTGCTAGATGTATTCAATAATTTTTTATTCAAATATAAATATTTAAGATACTGAAAAGCTGCTTTCTTTGCTCCCTTAAAAATTCCAAAATGTACAACCAGTTCCCGTAAATGACTAATCTAATTTTAAATGAAGTTAATTTTTGGCCATGTTTTGAGAAGAAAAAAACATTGGATCTGCAACAAAACCCATATTTTCCCCCAACACTGTATCTTAAAAATGCATCCAGATTAACAGCTTGTTTCCAGATGATATTGGATGCTCCTTTCAGTTTCCAAAATAGGGTGTTTGAATCTGGTTGTATGACATGGAGATGGGATACAGGTTCTAGATTTTTACACCTTCCACTTTGCAAGGTTCAGGCTGGGGGAACCTGCACAAGTTGCTGGGGAAAAAGAAAAACTAAAAGGCAAAAAAAGAAGGTTTTCGAAATCTGGACCTGGGATTGAAAGTGGAAGAGTGCGGTCCTTCCCCCCTATGGCGGGTGGATTTATTGGGTGTCACGATGACACAATGTCTCTATTCGAAGCCAAAGAAAGCCCCCTACTTAACCTTCATCTTTTTGTGTGTGCACGTACCAGAAGGCACCACACTGTTGCTGGAAAGCAAATAATTAGTGACATGTTCTGTAACACTATTGCTATTTAAAGCTAAATCAGTGGGTTAATGCTTCTCGAAATGTGACATCCATGAGGGATTCTCGCTCCAGTACTGTTAGTCACTTGGTGGTCTCCGGAGTGACAGGATCAATGCCCTGAGTTTTAAAAGTGTTGGTTGCAATAGGAAACAAGTGATTATTGGAGATTTTTTTTTTTCTTTTTTTGCAGGGGAGGGATGGGGTGGGTGCAACCTGCAGGGGCTGACTCCTTCTCCCCAAAGACCCCACGGGGGATGCTGGTCCTCAGCCCTTTCTTCACCCCAGCACACTGTTTGCTGTGGGCCCTCTCCTTGCAGGCTGGTGCGGGATGGAAAAGCATGTGAGATCAACTTCTGAATTGTAAAATCCCTGAAGGCAGAGCCCAGGGCTCCCTGGGCATCTTCACAACACTAAACACTTTGATGGGCTCAAAAGAATAAATCCCAAGAGTTTATAATTACATGCCAGTGATACAGAGAGAGACTCTCGAGTTGATTTTGCTCAAAGAACTGAGGCAAAGCCATTCTTCATTAGGGCAAATGGCCTGAACAAAACTCTTTGCATGGGTGAGAATAAAATCCAAAAGTATTGAGGAAAGGGGAAAAAAAAAAGAAAAAGGAAGAAATAAACCAGTCAAATCACATTTTACTTCTTCTTACCCAGGAGATTGACACAGTAGCTTTTTTTTTCTCCTTCCCATTTTCCATTAAGCTGGTTCTTTAAAACACATCTGAACTTTTCCCATCCTGACGATTCCCACGGACAATTGGCAGAGAATCTAGGACAACTTGCAATACTGGGATTTTTTCCAGGCATGAGTAACTTGTTAAAAAGCCACTATTTCCCTAATACTAACAGTAAACAGAGTTCACATCCACATGAAATCCTCTGTGACCCATCGGGGAAAGTTTTTTGTATATTTATATAGAAAGATATATGAAATCATTTAATTCCTTTATCCATCAAGCACTTGGAACTCAGCATGTCCATTTATATTTCACTTATAAAAATAAATATACACATGTATGCCAGGCTAGATTTAAAGGTATCCTTTTCCCCTAGTTGACAGCTCCATGCCTGTTGTTTTACAAGGGAAAGCTTCAGAAAGAACAGTATTTAAAATAAAGTCACTGAGCCGTGTTTTATGTCAAGTTGATGAAATAAAACTCCATCACACCTGCTGCTCCTACTACTTTGGGTGGTGGACAATTTTGTTGAGTAGCTGCTTCCCGAATTTCTGAGCATTTAGGAGCTTGTGCTGTTGGGCAAGCAGAAATTTCAGACATGTCAGCTGTGTAGATGTATGAAATGTACAATGGTTTCAAACTATCCCCAAGTGATCACTACCTTTTGAGACCTATTGATGTTAGCAGGTATCTATCTAAACTAAATCTATTTTGGGCCAAATTGTGGTGACATTTGAAGTCCTGCCCACACTGTGCCCACCACAGAAATGGGTTCTGCCTGGGTAGCTCAAAAAAGATGAAAATATCTAAAAATAGATATGGTCTGTTTCAGATTATTTAATGGTCTAAAAATATCAGGCAGCCCTTGTAAAGGGCATTGACAATGGCATCTGAGAGGGCTGGCAAACCCGGGTTTGCCTATGGCTGAAGTGGTGGTGCCGTATAAGATGGACTGAATAGATGCTACCGCCTTGAGTGCCTGCTGGCCCTGACTCTCTTTTCAGGTACGGCTGTCAAAGGCAGTGTAGATGTTTCCAGTAGGATCATTCTCGCTGTAGTTACCAGACCTGTCTTTTGAGAGCTGGACAGAAACCAGGAGCCCTGCACTTCATTAACAACCCTGCATCGGTCCTGATCAAATTTGTTCTCCTGTCTATGCCTCAGTTTCCCCACAGGAAAAAAAAAAAACACCACCAAAATAACCCAACCCAACACACCAGAATAGGCAAAATACTTTGTAAAACACTTCGAAATTTGTTTAATCAGAGATCAGGATGATTCCCTAACAGCCCAAATACTCTGAAACTGTGGGCTGCAAAGCACAGGGCAAAAGCGGAATATCCACAGAGACTGGAGAAAAGAAGACATCCCCAAAACCTGAAGATTTCTGGCTCCCCCTCCTGCAGAGGGAAGAGAAACCAGACTCTTTGTGTTTATTCCATGTGTGCTGTCTTTGTGTCTCTAGGCATCAAAATAATTTCCCTTGTTTTGCACAAGAGAAACTCTTTTGGATTGTTTTTTTGTTTAGTGAAGCCTTTCATTCAGACTCACAGAAGATTCTGGAAATCTTTGAGGGTCTCATAACATGTTTTAGCCCTGTGCTTTTGTGTTTTCCATCTGTGTCAATATGGCAAAATGAAAATATGGTGGTTCAGTCTTCACTTCTCTATTTCAGGGACACATTTTGGCATTGATTCCAGAAGCATATCAGCAAAAACACGTGAGGGAACACCCCCTACAAATTATTCCTACTACATACCTGTTCAGAAGCAGCAGATTGAGATTCCCTCAAAGTATAGCTGAGGCCAGAACCAGTTTTTTTCTATGCGGTTACATGGCTAGCTTTCCCCACCTAATGGGTATTCCTTTGACTCGGGAATTCAGGACAAGGCCCAAAGAATAAAAAAAACATTTTACGTAAAATAGCCCACCCTTTGTGACTAAATTTGGACAGTAGACTTGAACCTCTCCTTTCAGCATCAACAATGTCCTCAACCCTCCATAGGGTCACATTTGAAGACTTCTATGAGAAGGAACAGGGAGCTTTTCTGTGGGAGCTCCTTGTGTTTCATTCTCATGGAGCTCAAGTAATTTTAAAGGATGAGAAAGTTAGTGTAATGTTTTTCTCTTTATTTGTGGTGTCTCAAATTATTTTTTTATGAAGTTATTTGTACACATTTCGGCACTTCCTGTTTGGGAGCAGACGTGGAGGCTGAAATATCATGAGAAAAACTTCTTATCCTGATGGCAATTTAGATCTGGCTAAAAAGAGGATGCACTTAAAAATCCTCACAAATCTTCTGTTTTTTATCCAAGTTCTCTCCTGATTTAGAGGCAAAAGATATATTCTAACTGGTGAACCAGATATTTTCTGATTTTTAGACCACACAGATATTGAAAGTTTGGCTCTTAACTGGACTTTGAGGTTTGGAGTTTCACTAGATAATATCTAACAATGAGAATGTCAGCGTGAGATTAAGTGAATTCTGTACCAGGCAGATTTTAGGCTGTTCTAATCTGAAAGTAAATCTTGCTTTAATTTGTAAAAATGGTATAGTTACTTCTATGTCCCATCAACCTATTTACAATTTGTATTCTATATGCTGCAGATGCTGTCAGCAAAGCTTTTTTTTTCCCAATAGTTTCTTATGTCACGGACCCGAACCAGGTATATATTTTCTTTTTCTCGGATCGAGGTAAATGAAAGAATGCAGCATTGCCATCAACAGATGCGCCACCAAACAACCCAGTTCTGTCTGACTTGGTTCTTGGCATCTGTGTGCTATTTCTGTCAAACTCAATCAATCTGAGTGTTAATTTTTGAAGCAAAACCCCTATGATCATTTTACTTGTGATGTAAGCCAGATCTAACCTCAAGACCGTCAAAGGCCAGAAGTCAATGACCCAATTTTGCATGCCATGCAGCCCCCTGTCAGTAGCCAGAGCTTTTCCTGTTCCTCATTCCTACTTACGTAGATTATTCATTCTTTGTGAAATTTGTTCTAGATGCCATTTATATGAAATGCAGCCCAGTCACAACTTTAAAAAGCTTTATCTGTAGCACAGTGCGGCAAATAGATCCCAGAGTGTATGTCAGGTAAGTATAAAACCTCATCCAGACAGGAAACAAACTTTGCAAAGGGAAATATTTCCTCTAAGCCTTAGTGCAACTGCAATTGAATGTTGAGAGTCCCCAATGAAAAGCTTCAGTGAGAAATTTGTGCTTGGTTAATGCTATTATGGAGTTTTCTCTAATTGCTCACTCACTTGGAATATAAAATGGAGTAACCTGAGTATTTTAGGACCTCTCTACTCTGATTATGCTGTAGAGCCTAGTGGGACAAGACTTTGACCTAGATTTCTGTGTTCACCTGAGTTGAACTTGGGTTACGAAGGTTCATCAGTGTTGGTCTTCTTTGATTTCTTTTTACTTTTTTTTACTCCTGAGGCAAGGTATGCAAAACCCTACCAATGCAAATTTAGCTTGTGTTTTGAAAAACTAGTAAATAGTAAGCCAGGTCAATTAGAAAATTTCAACGAACTGGAAAAGAGCCATGTTAAATAAAAAAAGGGGAGGGGAAAGGGCAGAGTAGCTTCATACACTAATAATATCTTCCTACCTCTCTTTTGATCAGCAGGAGCACTGTGTAGTGAGGCAGGGGAATGTCTTCTCTCTGTGAATGCATTTATTCAGAGTTGGTGACAGCACGAAACCTCTGCATCTTTGAGTGTCCTGATCCCACAACTTCTTCTGCTTTTGCAGACTTCATCTTCCCTCATCCATAGACTGAGTTTGGGAAAGCCTTCCCTTTCAGGACAGCATGAGGTTCACACCCATTTGTGAACCCTACCTTGAGTGGAAAAGATGTAGAGAATATGCAGTGAGAGAGAAAAAAACCAACCCCATAGTTATGTACAGAATTAAGATGAATAAATACAAGAGAACTAAAGAAGTATTAACTGATTTGTGAAACAGCCATTGGCTGAATTCCGTTCAAGTTGGTTAAAGAACAGCAAGTTAACAAAACTTCATACTCAGATTCATACTGCAGGTCTCATTGAAAGAACTGAAGAAATCCAAGTACTTTATTAATGCATAAAACAATTTAGTAGAGATCAATGGAAAAATAAGACTAGGAAATAACTAATTTGTCCATGCTTGGGTTCCTTGCCCAGTCTCTTTTTCTGATAAAATTTATTTAAGCAATGTATTTCTGACAGATTTAACTGCAGTGGTGATCCAGCCATTGCCAGTACCCTGCATATTTTCTTTTTGTTGTTACTGTGTATCCCAAATCCATATAAATAGAGGATATTTGCTTCAGCTGGTTTGCACACAGAGCCTACAGCATGTAAAAAGTTAAGAGCAGTCAGGCTATGACGGTATCGGTGGTTGCTGGTCTCTGAACACAATTCCACCTATTTTTAGAACACTATTTCATTTTTTTTCTTCTTTTTAAACCAAAACCTTCATGAAAAGGCTGTGATGTATATTACAGCCACACAGGGCTGAAAAGAAAATAAAAATATCGCATTAGCAGTGAAACAATAATCCTGCTGCCAAATGTGCAAGTATTCACTAATAACTGCCGCGGTCCTGCAGGCCCGGAGGAGTGCTTCATCTTATCCTTCTGGCCTGGTTTTTGACAGAGGGCTTCCCTTAAATCCATCCACCACTCAGCTGTTCACACTTCTCTGATTCATACCCACCGGTGCTGTCGGCGTGGTGTTGCACAGGGTCCCGCAACCGAGGGGATGCTCAGGGCTTGGTGCTGCTGCAGGGGGTCAAGTGGGGCACCAGGAAGAAAAGTAAAAGACAGACAGGCTCCCACGTTTGCCTTTCCTGAGGTGGTGCTCTCTATATTTTCTTGTTATACTCAAATGAACGTGACAGATGCTCACATACACACACAAACACCCGGTGTTCCACAGGTGAACCCGGCTGCAGCAGGAGACCGTCATAAACTGTGCTGCCTAGACCTAAAGGGAACATCTATGAAATTAATTGGTGCTTTCAAATAAAAGGCATTTAATGTAAAACTGATAAATCCATTAAATGCGTATTACTACTGCCGTTGCTTTATTCAGGTGAAAGATTTATTCGTGGAACAGTTTGCTATTGCCTGTGCAGTTATCAGTGAATAATGATCTGGTGGTTTTATGCCTGAATTCCAGGTAGATAATAAAAACAAAACAAAAGGATTAATGCATTTTATCTATTTCTCTTCCATTCGTATGTGCGAGACCTCCTGCAGAGCTGCAGGCATGAAAATAGGAGCAGAGAAATTGGTCAGAAACTTTAACTCCTGTGTGGCTGCCTATGGGATGTGCTGGTGTTTGTAAAGCTGTGGTTGTTAATTGCTGTAAATGCAGAGGAACAGGGCGAACACGCAAAGTCCATCAGTACGAGCTCAGAGCAGACATTTGCTAAGGTGCAGTCTCTCCAAAGGACCCCAGGAGTCTCCAAAGGAAACTCCTCTGTGCACCCCATGGCTCCCCAAAATGCTTTGCCTTTCAGGTCCACAGTGTTCATCTCCACACAAAAGCATGTCCTGAGTGAGGAAACCCTCAAAACACGCACTTATTTTATCCACAGCTCAAGGGAGCAGCTGGGAGACGTTGTGGGTTTCTTTCTTCTTTTTTTTTTTTTTTTTCCCCCTTTGTTTGCTGCCCCATCACAGACTTGGAGGGTCAAATCCATGGCAAGTTCATTTCTGGGCCAACTCTGCCAAATTATATGATGTGAATTAATGTCTACTAGAGCTTAGAACAGCAAACTCTGATTTAAGCTCTTAGGTTGAACTTGTCTACAATTGTTGAGGTGAAAGGCCAGTTCATACCCATTAATTAACCTAATCCATCTCAATCTACTTTATTTTATACCTTTTAGGGTTTGTGACTCTAAGAAATATATTTAGGTAAAGCAATGCCGTTAAAATCCAGGAACATTGCTAAAGACACTCACCACCCACCATTGGTTTATACTAGAGATCACTTCAAGCATTTTTTAAATGCTGGGAACTAATTTTAGCATATTAGTTAGTCTCAGCACACTGAGCCATTTTCTATCCAGTTGATTCAAATAAGCATTCCATTAATGTCAGGGTTATTTTTGATTCTGAGTTTTAGTCCGTTTGTAGTAATTCCATTAATAGGCAAGCATAATTGTTAAACTTCCCCTGCTTTTTCCTTTCACCTCCTCCCTTATTGTGGTTCTAGTGCTAAAACACATGAAAATGAGGGAGTGCAATTACCTTGTGAAATCTGAACCTAAATACGACCCCTAAACACAGCTTTTAGGGGCCGTTGTGTACGTAGCAGCAGGCAGAGAATATTCAGAAAGATTATCAAGGTTCAAGATTTATCTAAAAGCATATGGGAATTTCTTAAGAGGATCTAATCTAAAAATAGGATTAAGACATATTACCAGATGTCTATCCCCTAAATATTCATTTTTAAACTGAAGATATTTAATGACTGAGTAATATTTAATAAGTTATTAGTTGACCGTAGAGGCTTCTGAAATTGAAAATCCTTGGAAATGTCTATCACGATAATAATTAATAAAGGTTTTAAAACAGCATCTTCATTGGAATGGTTTTCTGCCATATTATAGAAACCCATTTTTAAAAAGTATGGGCTGTTTTAGATTTTGGGATTTTTTTTTTTAAAATAATATACAGAGAACAGAAAATCATGTATGCCCTAACACTGAAATACCTAAATCTAAGTGGAAATGAGCAGAAAGCAGTCATGACTGGTTTGAGATTCTATTTGTAAGAATGAGATAAGCATCTACATATTTATCCATTTTTACCTGAATGTTTCTATCTTGGAAAATAGCTGAGAACTACAGAGCAGCATGTGATATTTAGGTAAGATGCACTTTGTGTGTTTGGTGTGGCTCTGCCTCGCATGTGGCCCCTACGTTACAGGGGACAGTCAGACAGCTCATTTAAGGTGTAGCAGATCTTATTGATCTCATCATGTACAAAAACCTGGAGCACATCTGAAAGAAAGCATTTCTCAAAGATTTAAGTTTTCTATAGTCAGATAAATAAGAAAAGCTGCAATAATGCTAGTATAGGATTTCCAGTGTAGTCGGAAATGTGGGAGCATTCAGATAAGCCCTGATCCACTATTACATTTGGATTTCTATCTCAAATTTTCTAATATATACATATCCACACTTGAATCTTGGGCTGTGGCTTTTTTTCTGCTAAAAATTGTGGTAAATCTGAAGGTTGGACCCAGATGGGGGTTACCTTCTCAAAGTCATGAGGTAAGACAAAGTCAGAGTTCTCCTGAGATATCTCATTGTTTACTCTCATATAGACAAGATGACTTAAGCAAGAATAACATCCAAGTATGTTTCTTGTGATATTTGGACACGTGTTTCACAGAGGAGAGGGATATGTGAAGGCTATAATACCAGAAGATTTTAATTGGATTTCTTCCCCTCTTCCCTGTTGATGTTTTCAAAAAGACCTAGATAGCTATAATTAAAAAAAAAAAAAATTAACTACTTTGATAATTCTTAGACTTTCTCCTGAAACTGAATGCTATATGTACCTTCAATAAATTCTAGTTGTACCAGTTTCCATTTCTCCAGTTGCACTGGAGAAATCTGGTATCCTTCAACAGGAAAAGACAGGGAGTGAAGATCTTCCTGCTGGGGTGACAGAGGTAAAAATGTTGGATTTGTGGAAAACCATGAAACGCCTAATCTTTCCCAGGGCTTTCTCCATTGCCATAGCTAAGGAGAAGCTCTGGAAGATGAGAGGGAGGAACAGTGGTGGGAAGCTAGAGGCCTTATAGTAGCCCTTGGAAATAGCACTCCCTGCTTCCTCCACTTCAGACCTGCTGGAGGCTGGCACATAAAACCTGAGACACAGCTATGCCTAGCGGGGAAATTTAGCTGACGTGTTTTACAGTTGTTGTTTTGAGTCACTGATAAAGCCAAGCACTAGGGAATAGTTTGAAGTGTGTGCATGCTCCATTCTGAGCAGGATGGGAATTATCAGTTTATATGCCAATCAGATAGTCATGGTGGAGAATAACTGGCAAGTGTGGTGTTGATATTTTGGCTGAGGGATGAAGAGGACTGTTTCTTCTTCCCCATCATGCACCTAAAATTTTGGCACCTAGCAAACTTGAGAATCCAATACACATCCAGGTTTTTATTGTGCTTTATTGTGTTTTATTTTATTTTTTGTCCAGCCAGAACAATTAGTTATAGGAAAGAAAATATAGTAGAAGCAAACATTCCTGGAGAGATCTTTCCATTCTTTTTTTTTTTTCCTTCATCACTTGCCAACTGCAGGATCTGCACTTGGCTTGTCAAGCAGGAAGAAAAATAAAAAGATAAAGGGACAAAAAACTTTCCAGGGGGAAGATGCAGCACCTCATGCTTGAAATACTTTTGCTTTCAGTGGTGAGAGGTAGAAGACGTTAACCTAGGACTGGACTGAATGCAAGCACAGCATTTACTCTGTGGGTCTCAGTGCCCTAATATTAAGCAATCCTGTCCCTCAAACAGGTTAGCTGATAACAAAAATGAAAGCTAGTATAGCAATTAACGTGCTGGTCTGAACTTGATAAACGTGAATTCAAATCCTTGTTCTTGTCATGTTTGTATAAACATGACACCATAAAGTTACCTCTTTGAGACTCGATGCACAAAGATGCTTATGAACCCAGTTTTACATTGAAATTACAAACAGAACATTTTGTTAGGGATGGAACATGAGTGCCTGATTTTCACTGTGGGCCCAGCCTCTAGTCTCTCATGACAAAGCAATGCTTTAAAGAAAAATAAATTACAGATTACACAAGTATTACGGTAAAAGAGTTGGAAGTGCAGCAATTCTGAGTGCTGGGTCACATGATACAAAGACTTACTCTCCCATGACCCAAAATCTCATACCTATGTATATTTATGAAATATATAGCAGATTATTTTTCTAGGCTACCCTAGTCCACAGTCAAGGTTCTGAAATGTGGCCATTTGTACAGTATTTCAGCTTTTATAGTCACCTGGAGAAGCAGAAAAGTTTTGCAAAGCACGTAATGCATGCTACGTGACAGAATGGCAGTGGTAATGAGTGTAGTGATACCACACACAGTCTGCAGAAGTTTGGGAAGGAAGAAATGTGATAGAATTCTCTCATTCACTGGAAACCCTGAATAATTGCGTTTTCTGGGTGGGTTCTTACTGAGATAGGGAGTTGCTCTTAGAGCTCACAGCAAATCTCCAAACATAGGTCCTTGAGTATATTCAGACCTCAAGTGGAACATAAGACTGTCTCCATAGTAGGTATCTATGCCTGTAGGCTGCTTATCAGCCAAATCCTTTCTACCCCTTGAAAAGGTTCCTTCACTGGTCCTCATGAAGCCACTCGACTCCCCATTCAGCACAGCTCTGGGATGGTTTCATCTGCAGTCCTGCAGCCCTTGATTTTTAGTGAATTAGCCTTTTCTAGACATGAGGCTCAGATGGCACAAAGTGGGAAGGAGCAGTCACGGCTGGGTTATCATTATATTAAATAATCCCTTCCTCCAAGGTTAGCACGTCTGGGTGTGTACGTATGTGTGTACGCTCAGGGGGTGATTCTGATCAAAGCTACCACTTCTTGGCCTGTATCTTCACGCTGACGCAATTTGGTCATGGCTAAGATGATGTTCTGGTATGGGAATAAAAGCTTAGAATAAAAAGGCTTTATTTGCTCTCCAGATTCCATACAATTTTGCCTTACACATTCTTTACTCTGGCGCTCTTCTTTCCATCAGTTGCCAAACTAAAGTTTTGTACTGGGCCATTAAAGAAAAAGTGAAAACAAAACTTTTATTGACATGAACACTTTTTTTTTTTTTTGGTCTCACTCTTTGCCATTGGGGCCTCAGCTAAAGTGACCTGAGGCTAAATAGGCTCTCAAAGAAAGCTTTCTTGCCAAAGAAATGTCATTGCTGTTAAACAGTACTAATGAATGCATAGATTTAGAACCTTATTTACATTGAAATTTGTTTAGTAAGCCAAATTAGGTCTGAAAATTGGGACAAACTGTTTCCTCAATAATTTAATAACTCCAAAGACCTCGTCCATTTGGAAAAGGCAGAGCCTCACCATCCACTTACAAATGCAAAGTCACGTTTCCCAAAATTGAATAAAATGCTAATAATACAGCAGAGACACAGATCAGCAAGTAAAGTGGCTTTTAGCTCTGAGTTCAGCTGGAGACAGAGTGAATAACAACAGTCAGCTCACCCTGTCCTAAGCAAAATGGTTTTATTCCATCAATTGCCTGGGTTTCAAGTGTTTTGAAGGGTTCACATTTATTTTTGTAACCTCACTGAATTTGGCACCTTTGCCAGTAGTGCTGGAACTTTCAGATTGGGAGCTTTTCATTGAACCAGGCCAATTAACTCACTCGGGTCACATTCCCTATATGAACTGCTTTTAATAGTGAGCTGTACCACCCATTTTGTGGCAAAGAAAAATCCATAAAGAAAAACAAATTAATTCCTTTCATTGAGTACTTCCCAGGGGAAAGCATATATCAGCTGGTTTACCATATGGGACGCTTGGACAAATAAATAAAGTGTCCTTCTATCATACACCTCCCCAAAAGTTACTGTGGATGCCTTGTGGAAACCCTAACACTTATTCCTACATCTTACAGATCAGTATTTCTGCAAAATCAGCTTTTGGCCTTCGGAGTCAGGTAGCCTTGGTGCAGAGCCTTGCATCCAGACAGAAACTCCTCTACAGCATGGGAAGTGTGGAAACGAGGTTGTAGCTTGGGTCTGGGCTGAATTAGAGTAGTTTTCTGTTCCATCCCTTAGAGACACAACTGAGTTTTCTAGAATAAAGACAACAGTTGCCACCTAAAGTATAAATTAATTACTAAATAGTCAATATATTATGAGCTGTGTGGGACCCTGTGAAACACAGGTGTACTTTGCACACCCTATATTCCATTGTCATAGAGCAGGTATAAGAAACCCTACCACAGAGGCAGAAGACACAGAGGTCAGACTTTGATGTCAATGCGTGGACAGCCACCCATCATTTTGGGGCTTGTGCTTTTTCAACTAGACTATTATGCTGAAATCCAGTCCCAAATTTATTTACAGTCTCCTGCTACTATTATATAAAATAATATTTTAAAAGGAAATAAACAAATGAAATCAGGCCATTATAGCTCTTGTCCTGAAATTGTGGTAGTGAAGAAACAAGAGAGACACCAGTAATGTATAAATATTTGAAATATGTCTGAAAAATTATATGCTGCTCCCATACAGCAAACATTTTGTGGAACTTGGTAGGTCTCAGTCAAACTAAGAACCCCCAAACAAACCTACCTTTCTTCACTACAAACTGTTAGAAAATACATTTTTGAAGCTGAGCCTCTATCAGAATATGATATTACATGACACTGTAACCTTTTTCCCTCCAGAAAACCACCCTTTATGAATAAAACATAGGTGACCTTTAAAAACTTAGCAGTTGTACTAGGTGATTGCATATTAACAAGCTTTTTGAGGAACTAGGACAGGCACTGTACGTTTCAGTTAAGACAGATAATAGAACTATTCAAATAATTTATTATTTTATACAATATAGGGAAATGTAAGAAAACTACCTCAACAAGAGTCTGCTTAAATTTTTGTAAGTATAATTTTATGTGGCTCCCCCCATTCATCTATATTATACAGTCACTGTTAAATGAAAGACTTCCTTTTAAAGGACAACTCTGATTCTCCTTTGCTTGAAGTTTATGAACAGCTTGGGTTTAAAGCCACTTGATCGGACAAGTTGCAGTGACTACTAGGCATTTTTCATATGCAATCTAAGACTTTCTGTCCTTCCTTTGCCAGGATAAAGGGTTTGGAGGCAAGACCTGAGCTGATTTAAATCAGTAGAAATGCTGGGACATCAAGGCATATACAGCAAGACTTTTGGCCAATTTTCTCTGTCTAAGAAAGGCTCTTGACTTTATTTGATCATCTCTATTGAAGCCAAGTGAAAAAAAGAGAGAGTAAGTTGACCTCAAGGAGGACACTTCAACAAAAAGGAAATTCATGACATTCATAAGTTTGAATAATTACACTAAATCTCATCTTCTTGCATGGATCTTCCTTCATTCCAGATGCTCTCACAAGTTCTAGAGCCTGGTGAACTACCATAAAAATTTAGGGTGCTATTCTCCAGCTCTTGATTGGTTCATCATTTGGTATCTCTCCTTAATTTTGCATTCAGTATATGGCGACCTGACAGATGAGAGAAGAAAATCGCTCAGCATTTTTTCTCAACATATTTTTTTCTACCTAAAGTACAATCGTGTTGCATGTGAGAAAGTTTCCTTCTTCTACTGAAGGATGTAATGGTCTTATACCATATAAGCAGTCAATTCCCCAGTTTAGCAAAGATGAGATAACAGCTTAGCCATTGCAAAAATCCAAATTATTATTTCAAAATCCAATACCCATTCCATCATTCCCCCTGAATTTTTCAGCTGGAATCCTGCAAAGCTAAATTCATATTAAAATGCTGATAGACCACGCCCCGTTGCTTGTTTGGTTTTCACCATCTCAGGTATAATTGCCTTATGGTGACTAGAAGTTCCTTCAACCTTTTGTTACATAGCTGCTTCCTCTGAGCATTACAACTATATCCAGCCATGGAAGAGAAAAAATTACATTATATTAGTGATTTTAGGCTCCTTAGGTTGGCTGAAAAGTTTCCAGGCAGGAATTTTGGTGCTGAGTGTTTATAACTTTCCCTAGTGTAGGTAGAGCACATTGTGGTTTATCCTTTGAGCCAGTGGGAGGAGGGAAAGGGAAAAATGTTCTATCAGGTCCACCTGATAGGTTTTCTCCAATGTGTCATTACTGTGTTTCAGAGCATCTGTGTTGCTGCCATATGAACTGGATAGGAACACAAAGTAATCAATTTTAGTTGAAAGCACTAATTTATCACCTTGCCATCTTTTATTGCAAGGTAGAGAATCTCTCTTTCTCTGTTTCTCTTCTACTTTACAAATGCAAAATCAGGACAATAAATAGATAACCTTCCTCTTCTTCCATTTCTTCCCTCTCCCTATTTGTTTATAAGCCCTTGTAATTAAAATAAATACTCTGAGAAGCAGAAATGTACATAATCATCCTACATCATTGCCTGTTAAAGGGCAAGAGCCATTCTAGCTTTCATTGGAAAATAGACAGAAAAAGTTCAAATTTTAGCCACTTCTGCATTACTAAGAACCTCCTCTTAATACATAATCAGCTGTCCACAAAACCATGGCAGATATAGAAAACAAGTACCCTTTAATTCTTTCCTAGGAAAATGGAAAAAAAACCCCTGTTTTGTTGTTCTTGCCATAAATACGCTCTATCAAGATGAGAAAAACACAAACGTCAGTATGATGAACCCGGCCTTTGAGTGCCAGCGGCAGCCTGCGCTTTGCAATCTCATACCCAAGAAAGATCCTGAAAGAAGGCATGAAAGAAGGGCAGAATATCCCGTAATAGTACACCTACAGGGCCTTTTGCAGGCAGACGTGATCTGACCTTGTATGATGCCAGATGACTGGGAACCATTGGACTACAATACCATAGAATGAAGGCTGAGTATGCTGTCAGCCAAGGGATACCTTTAGATTGTTGATGTTCAGATGATAGGTCAAGCTAGCCCCTGCCTGCATGAAAAAAGAATCTGGATGGTTCTGGTTCTTGCCCCTTGTTTTACACTGTCTTTAAATACTGCTTACCTGAAACACTATTAGCTAATGAGTTCTATTTGCATTCACACACTTTTTACTTTCTTTGTCTGCTACTCTTTCAGTCTTAGAACCTTTACTGTAGATGCTAAAGTCTTTCATCATCATTTTCCTTAGAAAAAACACCCTCATTTATGCACACACATGGATATGTATATATATTCTTGGAATCTGACATTCCTCTGCCATTCCCAATATATCTTTCTAGGCCCCAATTTCCTAACCAAGAGCACATTACAGAACTGATGCATTCCACAGCCTAGTAGCACATCAATAAACTAAAGATTATTGTGCTTTGTCAGGTTTTATTTTGTAACATTATGGGAAATTCTCTGCTGCTTTGGATGAGTGCATAAACTCTTATTGCTTGACAATTAACAGAGCTAGTAATAGAAAATGCAATGTAATTTACCTTAGTACCAGGGATTTTGGTTAACAAAAATTAAACTATTGAACTCTCCTCTCGTAGGAGAAGGACACTGTTCTATAATGTGTACTTTTTTTTTTTCTTTGTAGTTAAATAAATAAAAAAACTCCCATACAAAACAGCAAGTGGATGCTGGGCCTTGGGCGGATTTATTATGAAGTCTATGTGGAATTCTTCTAATGTGCTTGCTTTGGAAGTGGACAAAATGATCTTTTTGCAAAATAAGCATGCCATAGCCTTTTCTATGATACAGAGAGAGTTCACCCAAATAAATAACGTTGAAGGGGGAGTTCCTTTACATGCTGTGCAATTTCACTCTGCTAGAGAGTTCCTCTTACCTCTCTTTCTCAATTAGGAAGGTCAGAATTCAATTCTCTCCCTCAGCAACTGCATACTATAAATGTTGAGGGGCCACAACATTACTCTAAGAAG
Organism: Eurypyga helias; assembly: GCF_000690775.1. Classification (NCBI taxonomy): domain Eukaryota; kingdom Metazoa; phylum Chordata; class Aves; order Eurypygiformes; family Eurypygidae; genus Eurypyga; species Eurypyga helias. Next base: position 21,918 of record NW_010236763.1, read on the forward strand.
CAGAGTCAATATTTTCAGGTCAGCCTCCAAAGAGGTAGTTTGTGTGCTTTTGATCTCTCTGTCCTAGGAAGGTCATGATCCTTTTCCTTTGCCTCCACCTTCCCCTCTTTTTCTCCTTCTCCTTTGCCTTCTCCTTCTCCTTCCCCTCTTTTTCTCCTTTTTTCTTTTCTTTTCTTTTTTTTTTTTTTTCCCCAGGAATAGGAAGGAAACTAAATCTAAGGGCAAAAAATGTAAGGTTCAAGTGTCTCCCACAAACCGGGACTTTTAACCTGTTCAAAAGGAAATAATATTAAAGAAGACATGAGAGAAACGAGGCTGAGGAGTTCAGGTGAGGAGCTGGCACTGGGGAGTCAAAGCACAGCCTTAGTTTCTATATTGCCTATTGTGAACCTGAACAAATCCATGGAGAATTTTCTTTGGGTAGGCTATGGAGATAGTGAATTTTGCATTCACTGTGTTTTTTTGAGCATATCTAAAGAAGAACCTCAGTAAAAAATATACCTCAGCACTGCCAAGTTTTATTTCTGTCTCTTGAATAAAAGTTATTTTTATGTTTTAAAAGGCACACTCTGACCCACTCCTATTTTCAGGCCAAAAAAATGATCTAATAAAATTTAAGGCCATAATAATTGATTCTTTATGATCTCCCCATTTTGCATAGTTTCTTTAGAGTGGGACTTAGATATAAGTCTTAAATGAGCGAGGGAAGGTTTAGTGTCTCTGCCCACCTGCCTGCTCATCCATCCCTTAAGGCTTCAAGCTAGAGGGTGGATCATAGTGCTCGTAGCCAATTTTCCTTCATTGTGACCAAATCAAAGTTTGGTTCAAATATGAGGGTGATGTGGTCTTTAAAAAACTGTTGAGGGATACTTAGTTAAGATATTGCATGTTTGTTTCCTAGCACATTTCAGTAGATTTTATGTTCTTGGCTTTGTAGGCAGTTTAGATAATCCCAGCCTAAGGTAAGAGTGTTGGTGTTTCTTGTAACCGTAAGTGTGCACATAGGTGAAAAAGTCAGAAAGGTTTCAGTAACGGAACAGCCCAGTTGAACACGGCCTTTTCTGGGGAATTGGGTGTATTTGAACAGTGGGCTTTGTAAGCAAGGAAATAATAGCTTCACATAGACAGATAATGATGGATGTTATGGAATTGTGAATTGGGGTTTAAAATTGTGCCCTCCTGCCCTCAAACCTCCTTACACATACAAACAAAACAAAGCAGAGTTTGTGATGGAAGAATTAGACTGGATTGGCTGAAAAGCTTTCCTCATACTGGAAGGGGTAAGCCTGTATCAGATAGTGTTGAAATCTCCTACTTGACCCTTGTCTAACCTTCAATCCAGAATGTACAAAGTAGGAGAGCACTAATCCCAGCAAGTAGGTTTAAGCAAACAGACTAACAATTTACTACCATTCAGAGAATGTCACTTTCTGAACTTTCTGCTCACACATCATTTTGGAAACATGAGCCATTGAAAGCAGAGGTGCATTACAGGGAGAACATGAAGTTCCACTTCAAATCCAGTGGAAGCTTCTCACTCTTAACCAGCACTGAACAAGACATCTGTGTCTTTACTGGTATGCATGGTAGAACATACATGATGTATAACTTCCAGAGTACAATACAGTGACTCTGCAGCAGGTTTTCCTACTCTTGTCATTTACCTGAAAGACATCATGTCTCCTGTCAAGCCATTTGCCATCATGTGTAGCATTCTCTAGCACAAATAAGAAATTACATAAAATATGTGTGTGTGTTACTGAAATCTACAAAGATTTTCTTTTTATACAACTGCTTATGGAGGAGTTGTTTTAGGCTGGAAACCTCTAGGCTCTTCCTACATCACCTTGGAGCACAGAGAAAGACTAGAAGAACGAAATGTGACAATTCCTCAAACCTAGCCTGCCGGTTGGAAAAGTTTGTTCAGCATTTTGTCGGATCAGACTCTCTGACGTTGATCTGTCCCTTACTTTCCAGTTAGTTCTGACAATTTAAATGGCCTTAACACGTGGGAAAGGTACAACACAAACCAAGCAGGAAAGTACTATTCAAACTGGGTAGGAATGCAGGATCATACTAATTATGCAAAGGACTTTGACCCTCAAATATTACTTTTGCACATTGCACAGGGTCAAATCATGATGAATTTTTCAGTTTTATTATTATTATTATTTATTTCAGTAAACAAACTGTAAGATTATCTTTTCTCACTCCAGAACAGAAAATTTGTAACCTTGACGCTGGGCTCAACACCTCAGCTTTGTGATTGCCAGCACTAAAGTCCTCTTAACTTTTAGGGAAGTTTGGATCTGATTCCATAGCAGGATATTGTGGCTTAGATTAATTTTTGTTGTTCCTTATATCTGATAAGACATTGTGATGATGGAGACTATGTACAGTCTTGGATAGACACACTGACATAGAGAAATTATGATGTCAGGGGTATTTGAGAGGTTTTTATCTATTATGAGGCAAATATTACATTCCTTACATATTTTTTCCTTGATTCCTGACTACAAATTTGCCCCATGAAATTGAACTAGAACTTTGTTAGAAGGTTCTTCAAGACGAGAAACAATTCTGGTAAGAAATAAAATGTATTCAAAGGTAAAAGAAGTGCAAAACTATCAGGCACTGTCATAAATTACTGGCAAAACCCAAACTGTAGTTATGCAATTCTTTGTTTGCCTTTTTTTAATCATTTGTTCCAGCATGAGTCTCTTTAAAAGAGAGAGCTAATGAAATACTGCCAGCCTGAAGCAGGAA
>NW_010236763.1:24698-80337 GCF_000690775.1 Eurypyga helias
TGAAATATACAGTGAGCTCATTAAAAATACAGTCAATTTTTTTAGTAGTAAAATCATTTTAAGTTTGCTTATATGGTGCACATAAATCCAAAAGCCTGAATTATTGAGTGTTATTAAGCCTAATGCCTTGAAGCCTGCACTATTGTTCCCAGTGCACTTTGAATGGCAATGCTCAGCTTTCCACAGTCCCCAGAAAGACACTTTCCCTCTCAAACCTCTGTGCTAAAGCCACTGATACCCTTCCTGAATCCCTCATCCTTTACTCAGTCCTTTCCTGAGCTTCCCCACGTAATGGAGCCAAACAACCAGCATTTGGCGGTGAGGTCAGATTACGAAGATGATTCCAGAGGGAAGAGAGGGAACAAAATCAAGCCTGTAAAAGAAATAGTGGAGTGTGGAAAGCTCAAGAGTTTGGATATCCTCTTATCTGACTCCTTATCCCACTGTGGTTCATGCTGAATCTGCTGTCTTCTCTCTTTCTCATTTTTGGTATGTGATTTTGTTGGCACTAAGAGGGATTTTTTTCTCTTCTCATTCTGGAAGACATGCCAAAGAGTGCACAGAAAGCTCACATGACAATCTTTTCATGGGGTATGTGAAAGCATGAGAAATTTAAAAGGAAGAAGGAGCATACTTGCAATTAAAATCACATGCTACATCCTGTAAATAAACTTTCACTGGAGAGTCACATCTCAGGCACACACTGCAACAGTTCCTGCACATGGCTCTACCTGCGTGAAACTACTTGCTGGTAAAATATTTACACTTCCTCAGGTTATATACAGAGGATGCCATCCTGTGAAGCGATGGCAGGGGAGGGAACTCAGTGGACACTAATTCCTCTCTATCATTTAAGCTTTTTATAGTAAACGAAAGCAAAGGGCTACTAAGATTTTTTCAGTTGCCAGATTAGCTGAGTAGCATCACGTTTCTGAATTTGTGATGCAGGCTTTCACACTCACACTTGCACAGAGATCTGCTCACATGCATGGTTGCATGCCACCCAATTTCCTTTCCCAGTCCTGTTGATCGTGGGTTCAGTTTGTAGCTGAGGACTGGACCTGGCAGACATACCCACTGTGCTTCTGCAGCACAGCTGTTTTTAGCAGAAGCAGTAAGCTGGAGCCATTGCAATCAGGTAGTTAGAAGCAACACCAGTTCCATGGCCTTGCATGGCTCAGAGCTCTCCACTCATTCCAGGAATGACAAAACTTCATTCCACTGGTATTCATTTGTTTTCAGTTGATATTTACCTCCTTAAAAATGTGGGTTCCTCCTTTATGTAGCATTGGCAGGCATTTGTTACTCCTCCAGAAGGCACAGTAAGCAGAATGCGTTCCTGCAAGGTTGGCTGAACATGTGGGGTTTGCATGTCTAGGACTTCTCATTGTGGCTGAATAGCTTTGCAAAACAGGTTTGTTTTAACCATAGCTTTTCTGGGGTTTGCTGCCACAGTGTCTTCTCCTAGACCTAATGCTGAAGAAATGCTGAATTTTGTTTGTAAAGTTAAAGCAATTATATATAACTTTAGCGTCACCGGGTTGAGTTTGTAAAGGCATTGTTTTTACGTGGTCAATGAGATTTGTTACCAAAATATAGAAGGATTTGGCTTATGTTTGTCCCTGAACCTGAATTATTTTGAAGCTTTACACCATCTATAAAAGATGGTTAAAATAATTTTTTACCACTTATTTTATGACATATGGTAGGTTAGCTGAGGTGAGGTTTAACATTAGGACTAAAGAAGTTATTCTCACATGTTGTAGAGAGCATCAGAAATAACATTTCATATGCCTTTTTCACAATTAATTCTTATCTTCTCTGTCTTAGCCTCTTATCCCAAAATTTCAGGTCTCTGTCCTTCACTGAGATCTTTATCAATTGGAAAAGTACACCAGTCCTGAAGCTTTAATGTTAAGCACATTTCCACAAGAAAGTATTGCTTTAACAAGGATGGAAAATGCTCTCCTTAGAAGAGCAATTATCATTAAAGATTCATTATCAAAAGAATAGTTACCTAAAGCAGAAAAGTATGAACAGTCCCACTGATTCATTCTCCTGACAAAATGTGACAGCAATCCCAAGATGAATATATTTCAAAGACTAGTACAAATTTGGTCTGTCTGTCTATGCATATAATACGGCTATTGCTATGTTACCAGATTGAGCACATCTTTAACTCGCGCCAACAGGCTGATACCTTTAATGATGATATGCTGTTTTACACTGCATGGGGACCTGTTCATGTATTTTGAACCAGTGGCTGAATTTTCTCTTTGGTTTTCTACTCCAAGTCATCTTCTCAAAAGGGTTAACTTCGTCACCAACTTCACACCGTAGCCTCCTGTGCTTTCAAACCTTTTGAGATACAACCACTCTTAATCTGTAAGCACGTGGCACGAGCTGTGATTTGCTTATGTCTTTATCATGAATCATTTACATTCTCCTGCACCATATAAAGCACTCAAGCCAGAGATCACCCACACTTGCTTTGTGTATGATGAGGATTTATTCACTCCCTGGCTGAGACCTTGGGAAAAGGAATTTTTTCATAATTGCTTTACTCTGAAGAAGATCTGGGAGGAGCTACACATTAAGATTTATAGAGATCTTTAAGATTTTTAATTTAAGATAAAATAGAGATGTATATCTTCTAGACTATATATCTGTATATACACATTAAACTCTAATTATATGTAGACTTATGTTTATCACCTTTAAATGATAGATTTGGGTGATTTTAGTAGAAATTGAATCCAGTATCATGAATATTTATTCATATTATTACCTTAAGTTGCAACATACCTTTTAATGTGAAAATAATAACTTAAAGAAATTCCACTTTACCAACAAAAACAACATAATGACAGTAACCAACTCTGTTGTCTTTTCCTCATGTCAGGGTTGGTCAGGAAGACCAAATTATAAAGTCCTTCACCAGGCACAACACTCTAATCAAAATCAATGAGAGATTGTTTAAATACAGATTCAATTAAATCCACAGGATCTGGCCAGTTATTGGTAACTTTGGTCAGGATGAGAATCTTAAGGAGACTGTTGAATCTTTCCCATCTCTGCCATGATATAAATGTTATTTTTGCTACGATATCTTCCTTCACCCCCACCCCCCAAGCAGTTCAGAGACAATAAAACACCAGGAATCCCTGAAGAGTGGTAAAATGCTGACATGATTTAAGGAGGAAGACTCTGATAAGAAGATAAAAATCTAATAAACAGAGTCTGGAGGACCTTGGCAAGTCTCAGCTGCTTGCCAGTGTAAGCAAAGCCCCTCCCAAGGAAAACAAAGGGAACCTTAATCTCAAGGACATTCCACTCACAAACCATCTGAAGGAGAAAGTCAAGGCCATGACCTCTGCAGTCTGAAGTTATGAGCATACTGACAAGAAAATATTTGACTTGGTTCAAGAAGCAAAATCAGTCATTGGATTTTTTAATATCTTTTTTCTTCCATAAGAGACAAAATAATGCAGTGGTATGTTATGTGTAAATGTGTATAAATATCCACTCTTCTCACTATTAAATGGAAGGGATATTCACATGCATGTGATATGTAGGCATTGCTAATATGCATTGAATCAAATATCTATGCCCCAAGACTTCCCAAGATAAAAATGCCAACTGTATAACTGCTGTGTTTTTTACCAGACAAGACACAATCAACAGATTAAAAAGTTGCCTTTGTGTCTTACTGTATGTAACTTTAGCCCTCATAAAAGCTTCTAAAAGACAGCTAGGCTGTAACTAGTTATAAGGAGTTAAATTGGTTCAGATAAATCAAATGGAAACACAAACCAGTATCTAACAGCCAAAGTTTTCTCAGACTTGCAAAGATTCATTGTTTCCTTTGGCCACCATCTACTTACCCTTGATACCCACTCTTCTGCCCTTCTGTGGATGCTTCACATGTTTTTAACATTGGAAATGAAGACATCAGCAACACTTGCAGAGCAGGCTCCTCAGACTGCCCCAGAGCGCTTTCCTGAATTTTCTGTTCTGGGTTTCATAGGGTTTAGGCACTGAAAATAAGGTACAGAACTCCTCAGCTTTCCAGATGGTGTGGACTTTGCTCTTGGTAGTCATCACATCTTCTCATTCAAAGCCAAATTTAAGTAATAAAGGTGATCTCTGATGCTTGCTCAGCACATCACCATGAAAACTCTCTCCTTTTCTACCTATCGCAGTTTATTCCTAGGAATCTGTGAAAACTTTCCTTATCTTGGAGAAAATTCTCTCCTGGTGCAGAGGATTAGAACTGGACGCGTCACACTCCACTCACTGTAAGATCTTCAGCTAAATATTTCATACAGATTTTTAATGCCCCATTTGTTTCCAGATGCTGGTAACTTTATTAAGGTTAATTGTACTGCCCTGAAACATGGCTGTGAAGCACATCATTCACACACATTGCTGCAGCTCACTAAGCCCGTGGGTTCCCTTACCAATACCTAACACATTGATTACGGCGCTGGAAGGTGCAATCTTCTCAGACCTGCTTTGGCACTGCGGACCAGCAGAAGTGTCTGGTGCCAGAGGTGCCAGATCACTAAGACATAATGTCAGACATAGGTAACCTTCTGCATATTCAGAGAGGGTCCAGACTGACCTCAGCTCTTAGAAAAATAAAGAATGCAATCCATGGATATGATAATCATTACTTTTGTCAGTGCTCCACCAGAAGCTGGGAATTTGAATTTTTTGCTGTGGGGGAGTAAGTTGTACAACGCAAAGAGAAGCAAGAATGATCTGTTAGAGAGATAAGTCTGACAAGCAGAATTTGGGTGCAGTCTGGAACTAGGCTAGCATCCGTCAGAAGTCTGAACTAATCTGAACTGAACCCTGCCCCTCCAATAACCTGCCTTGTTGTTGTGGCACCTGATGACATTTTCTGCCGTGTTGTGTAATGACTTAAGGGCTGTAATGGGTTGCATGCTGTTAAATGTCATCAAATGCCATGAATCATAAACAATCCTAGCTTCTAAACCAGAGATTAGGGATATTTATGAAGTTTAGTCTCAGTTTGGGTTTTCCAGACTCTTGAAGTTCAGAGAGGTCCTTTTATTCTACTTTTTTTTTTTTTTCGCACAGACTGCTTCCTGCTGCTGTGATTGACCCTGCTGCTAATATATCCAAAATACAGAGCTCAATGTTAATCCAAAGGAGTTGAACATCTGAACGGATTGCCTGCTGACAGTCAGTGTAAAACTCAAAAGCATGACTGCAGATACTGAGATTAGATACTGGAAGATGAAAAAAGAAAAAAAAAAGTTGCAACTGTTTCTTCTCTGCAGAAGCATCAGGAAACAATCCCTATTATCCCAGTCCTTAAGTGCAATTTCAGGTTCCCAAAACTTTGCAATGTTACAAACCATTTATTGATCCTATAAGAATGAAAGCAGATACAACAAAGAAGCTATAAAGCACAAAGATAAAAGTGGAATAAAAGGGACAAGGCACTTACCATTGTTTGTTATAGTCTTAAAAGGAATTAAGTTTAAAAAAAAAAAAAAAGGAAAGAAAAAAAAGATAAGCACCATAAAAAGTAGTGAGGGGTTGCAAAATCCAGATCTGGCTCTAACTGGCTATATGAACACTGATTCATATTGCCATGCTCATATAGGAAGATGCTCCATGGGATAGTTTTCTAGATCACTGTTCTTGTTTTACTTAATACGAATTTGTTGGAGAAAGGACTGAGGAGTAAGTTTGTATTTAGTGCTGTAATACTGTTCACCTATGGCTTTATTAGAGAAAACAAGGGAATTACACACATGTACACACACACTCACAAATGTTCTCCAGTGCCACTGAATGACTCTTCTGGTCATGCTGTGTTATAATTTTTGATACCTGTGCACATAGCTTGCTGATCTCGCTTGGATTTGTTCTCCCATTCTTATTAATAGTCATTGCATAAAGATTATCTACCTATAAGTGGCAAAGATATCATGTTGTCTGAAAGGTCATCTGATGCTCTTCGAGATAAATGCTCATAAGTCTTATTTGAAATATTTTTTGAGCTGAATGGCAGCATTTTGTTGAAACCCTTAAGAAAAAATCCTAACTTAACTGGTCTATAAAAGGCCTGATTCTGTCCAAACCTGTTTCTTCAGCTGGGGAACTAACCTTCTTATTCATTTATTACAGCAAGCAGCACTGACACTGAACAAGTGTAAATATTCATTAATAATGACAAATCATTCTGAATGCTGCACACAAGCAATAAAGGAAGGGCCTCCTGCATAAATAAACAAGCAGATATGTCTGAAGGTTCAGACATTATTCTGGTATTTCCAAAGGACCTTCATGATGTGGGTGTTCCAACATCAACTCCTTTGGACCCATTTGGAAATCCTGCATTTGGGTAAGCCACAAGCACCTGAAAGCATCTGCTTCAAACTCAGGGTTAAAACCAAACAGTTTGTGTTGATATGCTGCTCTGCTGCTGAGCTGAGCTCTTAGAAATGTAGGCAACCATCCATCCCTCTTCAACTCTCCCTCTCCAGCACTCTCTAAACTTGTATTAGGAGTTGAGGAAGAAGTCAGAGGTGGTTATTGTGCACAAATCATCTGCTGGCTGAAGTTTTTGGTGGCAGCCAAGAGAGAAGAAGGAAAAAAAATTAGAAAAATTTCAATTTCAGGACCATTATTATTTTCATTAATCATAAGAGGCGCTGTCACCCCTGTCCTTATTCTTTAGAGGGAGATCTATTATACGGTCCATTTAGTCCAAGCCATATTACCTCATATGTTTTCCTGGCTGACCAAATAAGACTTAAGAGATAAAACAATTTACTGTTCATTATGATCCGTGTCACTGGAATCAATCTATTAACCTACATTAACTGGATATGTGACGATAGCTCACATACACGCTTCTCCGATCTAAAAAAAAGAAAGGGAGGATAAGGGAGGGGCTGAAGGGAGGGGGATGGAAAGGGAGAGGGAGAGAGGGGAAAGGAAATCAAGGCCCATAAAGTGCAGCAGACATATAATTTGCCAAGCGAATACAACTTCATTTTCCAGCGGCCACTGCTGCGCCCTCCACATCTTCACGCAGCCCCTGACCTGTGAAGAATTCTAACAAATTGGCTTCTATTGTGAAGCCAAAAGGTGCCATCAATGAAGGGACGGTTCGCTGGTCCTAAAGTATGATGGGAAATCGCAGGCTGGAATAAAGAGCTGCAGTTTTATGAAGTTAACCCGTTGAGGTTAAATCCAAGCGGGGAGGCTGGGGCAGGCTCTTGCCCCTTCTGATGACTTAATAGGGAGAAGAGGATTTATTCAGATGTGTTGCCCAAATGCAGGGAAACGTCCCTCGCTGAGCAAGGCAGAAAGAGGAGTTTCTCTCTGGCTTGCAGACACAACTTCTGCTGTGCCACGGTGCGGATTTGTTCTCTCTCTTTTGCTCCCTCTTTTGCTCTCCATGCTTGATAGACTGTAAGTGTCTAGAGGGAAGAAAGCGAATCAATAGGTGGTCTTCCTGACGCTCGTTTGCACAGCAAAATAACTTTTGAGTAAGCAGCCAATGAGTTAAGGTAGTGCCACCTCTAAATAGCTCCATCAGTCTATTTACTCTGGATTTGCACTTGCTTATTAAGGGCTCATCTGGCTGCAACTCCTTTTTTTTGTTGTACCCTTCTCCAACGTGCTGGGTCCTGCTGGTGGCTGATAACTAAGAGATGTTTTCTTTGTGCTGACTGCCCCAGTGCTTTCTGACCCAGCCGTGCTTGCAGAGAAGGCTGCGTGCCCCCAGGCCCTGGCAGAGACTCTGCCCTGCTCCCAGCCACTCTGTCGGCACCCAGGCTCCAGAATAACCTGCTGAATGTACTGGGAAGAGGTAGGAATGGTGTTGGTACCATGTCCAAAGGGGTTTAATCTGCTTTTTGCAAGTATTAATGTTGCAAGTACTAAACTTCGTATTGTTATTACAGCTGCTTTAATCGGATACTGGGGGTACTTTGCTTGGAAACCAGCAGGTTGATTCGCTACCTGATTCGTACTGGTGCTGCTCTCTTGCATTGCAGATACCTCGCTCTTATGCAGTTATCAACCTTGAGTTACTTCACTTTGTCCTCAATGTAAAGCCATTTTGGCCATGACACTGGATTTCTCTGAAGTGATGGAGCTGCTTCTGTCCTCTGCTGTGCTTCCTAGCTCTGTCCTTGTGCATGCCAGTAAAACATGGGCATCCATGAGTATGTAGATTCCACAAAGACCATCTTCACTGGCTCAGGCAGGAATTGTATGCAATTGGATTCCCTATTCACCCCTGGAGATTAGGTGAGCCTTAATCACAGGGACTAGTGGGGTCATATTCACATCTATGTAATACACATCTGCCTTAACTATTCCTTCCAGCTCAGCAAATTAAAAATACATAGCTACAAACCCTGTGAATAATCCAGGACTTGTTTTCTCATTCTTCTGTAAAAACAGTAATGAAGAGCTGTAAGGGTCCTTACAGTGAATGTAATGAATAGTAGAATAAAAATAATATTATGGTTGTGGCTCATAATTTTTGCTCTACGCAGTAAGCCATCATGCTAGGAACTGGACTAACATTTTGCAGAGGCTGTCACTGCCCCACTATGCCTTCAGGCAAAAAAAGAGGCCGTAAATTAACAGTCTGAGGGAGAAAAAAGACAAAAAGGCTTGCCAGAGGCCATCCCAGAAACTGAGTGGTAGAGCCAAGGATAGAATCAAAGCTATCTGCTTTGCCCATTTGACCACATTTTCCTTAATCTTTAAAATGATCCCATTCATTGCAAAATATAAAACACTAGATCATAACTTTGGCGGGTTGAGGGGAAGCTGGGAACAAGGTCCTTAACCAGGTCTCAGACTGGGTCTTTTGACTCGTCCATGCCGTGTTGGGTCAGGTACTGGGCCACAGCTCTGGCCACTGCTCATTCATGTTCCCTCCTCAGCCATGCGGCCTCCAGCACTTCAGATCTTCATACCTCACATTACCCACTTGCAGCATGAGGCTAAAAATACTTTGTTCGAGTCAACGAAACAGTCTGAGGTGCTCCTGGAAAACTGCAGGGCATGAAGTTCACTGGGGTCAAAAAAATCAGAGTCACTGACACTGGCTAGATCCAGAATCTTCTAAGAGAAAGGAAAGATTGTAGAGGTTACAGAAACTATTTCCTCATCCTCAAAGGCACATTCTTCAGAAAAGTGAAAAAATAACCCGCATTGAAGAATATGATTTATTCTTAAGACACTTTTGCAAAATCTGTACGAGTCCCTGTGGCAGAACAAACAAAAAAATAAATTTTCCAAGACTGTAATTCTTCAATTAAAAAGAACCAAACAAAACAACATAAAACTAAAGAAATACAGCAAACCAACCTTGTGGCTGTCCTGTACTCCAGAATCTGCAAGACCAGAACTTGTAACATCCTATTAAAGGAATTCAATGTTTATCTCACGGTAGGTAAAAATCAGTGATACATGCGTTACGCAGACAAGAGGAGTGAAGACACACATATCTCTCCTTGAGAGGCTGGAGGCCTAAGAAAAACAGGGAAATTAATGTACTGGAGGTCTAGTCACAGTTGGCGAAGGAAATAAATGTTGGGAGTGTATTAATGTCATGGTCCCAGACTTTATTCCCTCTCCAGAGCACACACCATTGCGACCTCAAAATCTGAAAATTAAACTGAAAGGAAATGTTTGTTCTTACAAAATAGCAATTCATTACTGGGAATGGAGATATTTAACCAATAAATGATTGCTTAATGGCCCATAGGACCTTTTCTGCAGTTACAAAAACACTGAATGTTGTTAAACCACCACGGATAACTCTTGAAAATGCCATGCTTACAAATAACATGAGAGTTTATTTGCTGCTTGATAAATGTCCATAAACAGATACTCCCCGGGTGCCCTGGCATAACAGAGCACTGGGGATAAGGTGGGTGGAAGAGAGGAAGCAGGGAGTTGAGGCGGAAGAAAATGTGACTGACTCCGGTTACACACCTCTGCAATGACTTACAGCTTGTCTGCCTCGCTGATGACTTTTATCTTAGGATGGGTGTCTCACTGTTGAGTGAAGGGGAAAAAAACTTATTTTCTCCAGAATACAGAAGAAGCTCTTTTAGAAGAAGAATGGCACCATGAGACTGTATTTTCAGGCCACTGCAGAAATGATCTGACTGAACTTTTTACGGCTGTTGTAAAATCTTTATTTCTCATGAGGAGTCTGAGTTTACCAGTAACCACAACCACCTCAGCTTTTCCAGCTGAGCAGAGGAGTAAGTGCTGAATGATAACATGGGGCTTGGCTTTCTGCAAGCACTTCCAGGCGGTGGTTGCAACTGAGCAGATGACAAGGTACAGCATTACTAGATCTGGTACTTTTACTGGTCCCAGCCATCTCTGCTTAACCCTGGGCATTTCCAGAATGACAACTGTGGTAGGAATTAAGTTGACCCCTAATGCCATATGAACATGGAGACACAGAGCCTGGGGCAGCGACTGCACATGTAACTCATCAGAGTCATTAATAATGATATGAATGACTCGTGGCATTTGAAAATGAAGTGTGTGGGTGCATGTATATATGTGTGTGTGCAAACAAAACATCTGAGTTCAGAGCTTCCAAGGCGACAATTTTCACTCCTTGTTCATCCCAGGACACTGTTGGAAGTTCCTAATTAGAAACATTTTCTCTTCCTCAGCCAATGCTGGCACAGATGAATATCCCAAAATATTTTAGCTTGTCATTTAGGCAGATGATTTTTGTAGTTGTGCCCATTCAAGAATCTAAGCTCTGTGTAAATGTGGCCCAGAAATCAAACTGGAGGTACTGAAGGTCTGATTCCTTCATCAGCTGGTCAGCAACATGGAGAGATCTTCAAGGGCCATGTGGCTCACTTGACTGAAGCCATAGGCATACCCCTAAGGATGTCATTATATGGCAAAGGAAAGGCAGTGAAGGTGAGAAGAAAGTGACAGTAAGGCTAGAAAAAGAAGCAGTGGTGTTATCATGGGGACAACAATGCTGACGGTGAAGTCCTGTATTTGCAAAATCAGGTTATGTAGGTGTATGGTAAGGAATGGGGCAAGAAGTTATTCTGTCATAAACTCCCCAAAACAAACTTTTGATCTCTGGACACAGGAAGAAGAGGTTAATGCTATGGTCAGAGAACTGCACTGCCTCTTTACTGCCTTCGGACCAATACCACAGCAGAGAGAACATGATCCTTAATGAGTCCTATCTGTGCCAACTGTCGTGTGGTGTCAATCGCTGCTATAACAGACCTGAACCTTTGTTGCTAGAAATTTCTTCCCTTTCCCCCCAGCTATAGAATTGAACTTCCAGTAGAGAAAAAGCATGTAAGGGAAAGAAAAAGCTCTCTACTGGAAACTCTTCAGAGCAACCCCACAGGAGACATTTGATGCTCAGATGAGGCATCAGATTCTCAATTACCAAGGCACACCTTTTAACGTGCTGACATGCTCTGAAGAGTATATGACTTGCCAAGGTCTGCTGGCATCAAGCCTAAATGTTTCTCCTTTTTGTGCTCAGGTCTTCCATTTGGCATCAGAAGATGTCATGGTGCCAGTATCAGTCCACCTGGACTGCAAACAATGCTTCCATTCACTTCCCAGCATTTAATCAGTAACTAGTATCACTGGTATTTTTATTCAGGACTGTTTCCTTTAGCTCTAGCTCCAGGTGCCCTGGAACAACCACTGATAACAAGGGAGCAGTCGATTTACTTGCTGTAAGGACATACTATACGATATTCTCAGCAGCAGCACAAGGCAAGTGGTTTGTAAGGCAGCTCTGATTTGTTGTACCTTCCAATGGGTTGAGCAGACGATAGAGCAGCCTTGACCAATTAGCAGAGACACCCGTCTGCTGGCTGGACTTACAGTCTGTGCCTCTTGCCTGTGTCTGCAGCCAAAACTCTTACTAATATGCTGGTCTGAAAGTCTTGGAAATAAGCTATAGGGAGTGTCCTGTCTAGTAGACTTTATTCTGGTGGAAAGTCCACATATTCTCTTTGTCCTTAGTTGAATTTCGGTATTATCAAACTTAAACTCGTTGCTTGTATAAGGGCAAAGCTCTGGTGCATCAATACTCAAGAAGGCTGTATGTTGGGCTATAACTTTAAATTGGTATCAAAGATGACTTAACGTGTCAAACCATCTGACGACTCTTCAGGAAGGTCAGAAGGAAACAAAGAACTAGATTTGTCCTTAGCACACTTTCCTGCTTTTAATAGAGTTATGCCAGGGCCTAAAATGCCCATCAGAAAGGAGGGTTAACTTGTCTCCAGCTAACGAAGATGAAAAGAATAATTTAATGGAGGTGGGAGCCAGAATGCAGTGTAGGGATGAAAGGACGAGCAGTAACTGAGACTGAATTTAAACAACTCTGGAGAATAAAACGATCCTTTAAAAAAAAAAAAGATAATTATGTCTTACAACAATTACCCTGGCTATGAAGCAAAATTAGCATAGTCCTTTCTAATTTAAATGTGTTGAAAGTGCCTGAGCATGACAGCAGAAAATTACAAGGTTTACGACACGGGCTTTGGTTAAAGTGATGGCAATCGGATTATTGTAGCTTTTTGTCTGTTGATAGTAATGATTGCAAAGTTACCTATAAATATTAACTATTTAGTACTGGGACACTTTTGGTTTAGATGGCTAAGACATACCTCTTCTACACACTCCAAGGCATAAAGTTTTTGCACAGAAAATACTTCCTATTTTAAATCATATATGTTTACTTATGATTCACCAGTCTGCATTCCTAATATAATTCCATGAACAGGAAGATCCTGGATTATGTTTTGAGTCTATTGTTAAAATGATAAAAATTGTAATATCCATGTTGTAAATACTTTTTCTTCAGCCTTCTCATGCAAAGTGGTAGTTAGTTTAGAGCCTGGGTCGAAAATATTTTTATTTACGGATTGAAAGAACCAAGCTTGACCTTGTGGAAATATTTCTCTTCTGTTTCCTTTGCTTTCCAAAGATTTTTTTTTCAAGGCATATCTTTAGTTTCCCATATTACGTCTGCCCCGCAATTAAACAGTAGAGTTATTAAAAGAAATAAAATATAACTAGTAAATAATGATTTTTCATTTAACACAGTTGCATCAATCTGGTAGAGATAAATTAAAGTATGGATAAACTCACCTGGGTTTTGGCCTGGACGGATCGTAGACACATTAATATTCTGTACTGCCCACATTTTATTTACATGTGTTTATCATCACTTTTTACTTCAAGATATTAAAGTACTAACAGGTTATTTATACAAAAGACCCTTTGTTTCCCCTCAGATGTAACAGGCAAAACAGTGCTAGGCAAGACTCGTAGGCACTATGTTGGACTAGAAGCCGACCCTGGGCAGCGGAGGGTGTGACACCCTACAGTCCAGTTGCATGTCGTACACCAGAGTTCATCCTACGCTTCTGTAAATATTCTGTGGTGGAGTCTGTTCCTGCTCCATGTGAATTCAAACACTGCAATTTATATTTCTACTAAAAAGGTCACTTGCTCAAATACTTTCATTTATTAAATTAGCTCTGCAGTAAATTAATATGATTTTCTTAAACAACTTTACAACTTGGGAGGTTTGGAAAATAGAATTGACCTCAGCTGTTTCCTGTGGAATCTTGTTTTCATAACCTCACTGAATCTTCCCTGCTTGACTTGAGATATATCTATATGTCTATATATAGACAGATATAAATTTTAGTGTACACAAAGCAAAAATGTGTAGATTAGAATTTAGTTTCAAATATGAGTCTACTTGATTCAAGGATAAACTGACTTTTTTTTGCATATTTGGGTCTGACATTGAGATTAACTTTGGTTCTTCTTTTTCCAAGTTTACAAAAATATTTCCTTTTTTTTTTTTTTTCCTTGTCAGAATTCTGGGAAAAAAAAATCCACGTTATTTAAAAGGTGGCTTATTAAATTAATACAATTACATAAAGAATCTGTGTTATATTTTAAGTGAATCTCTGATAAGATGCTTTGCTCTGAATACTAAAAAGAATTTGGTCACCCTGTATGCCTGATTCAAATGATTATCAAAGGCATTTATTTTTTGTATGTGACATGTTGTTAAATATGTTAATTTCCTAGAATCACAGTGTAAGAAGTGCAAGAGCAGCTGTGTAGGACAGTGAGCTTAAAAATAACAAGGCTGAGCTCTTCTTGGGAATTAGTGTGGTCCAATGGGTAGGCAAGTAGCCTACAATTCCAGACACCTGGGTTCTGCTCCGAAATTTGCCACTGACCTACTATTTTCCACTGGGCAGATCATTTCACCCTTTGCTTTTCTGTTCCTATCCATAAAATGATCAGGAGTAAAATGTTATTTACCTTAGAAACAGTTTTGTATCACAGTACAACAGAGTTTGATATGTGAAAATTTCTGAGCAATAAAAACTTAGCATTATTCACAGAGAATCAATGCTTGTTAGAGCCCTTATATTTAAGGAAGAAGTAGGAAGCCTGACAGCATCTAGATACAAACTCATGGTAGAGCTCAAATGCTTGGCAGACAGAGCAATGGTGGACACAGGTCTAAAATGAATAAATGGTTTCAGCTTGCATAGTAGTTCCATTTAATTTGTGGTGATGATAGGCAGGGCTATTTAATTGAAATAATAATTAATTTTTATGATATTACCTGCTGGAATGAAGGATATATGCTGTAAAAGGAAGCACTGTGCTGTGGCAGACAGAGAACCAGTGATATTCCTAGGCCAAAAGGAATTGATAAGGGAAATCAGTACTTGGTTGTGCTGTTAACTCTGTAAATTTGAGCTATTCAATTCATCCTTTCCCATTAATGTTGTAATAATAACCCTTTTCTTTTAAACTGGAAGAAGATAGGATGGGTGAATGCAGCCTCATGCACATTACAGAGGAAAAAATATTGAGTCAATAACACTGTATTTCTCCCTAGCAGCTCCTTTCTGCTCAATTGGATGCATAGTGGGGATGAAGGGAGCCCCTGCTTACCATGGGATATGTTCAAATCCCATATTTCTGTCTGTATCCAGACTCAGAGTCTGTGAAAGTTATGAGGAAGGTAAATTTTGGATCTTCCATTTCTTTGTGCCCCAAGATGGTCCTATTCTCAAGGGCAAGATTTGGCCCATAACAATTTCTGAGATTTTATCTGTGCATTTCATCTCTCTGAAGGTTACAGGGTTAGACTGCAGTTCACCTGTTACTTCCCTTGTATTATTCCTGACTTATTTAATTATTTTCATATTTTTGGTTCTAGTTTCAGCCCAGGTCAGAGGAACTTGGATGCCCCTTGGAACGGCAGAAGCAAAAGACTTGATAAGCTACTTTCTTGGTCAGTCCATTTGTGCAGTTGTGTCAGTGTGTCTTGTAGGTCCTTCTCCAATTCCACTATAAATATCCTAAACATGAGGATTTCTCCAATTTCTGTCTGAATGCTAAACCATACTTTTGTTTGTTTTGTTTTCAGTAATGGTTTTCCAGTAAACCAGTCTCCATTTGCTCTTCTCCAAGTTTCCTAATCCTTTTCCCGAGGCTTTGTTCTGCTACTAGAAATAAGCTGCTCCTGTTCCTGTTCGGTGCGCAGAACACCCTGTAATTTCTAAACTGAGCTCCCTTAGCAGAGGAAAGCATTTCTACCCTTGGAGGAAATATTCCCTTTCTTCCATGGTTGGATCACTTAGCTTGAAAAATCAATAGCAAAGTATCATCAGTGATCAGGAATATCTCACTATGATAATTCATGTAACGCGCAGTATCCTTACACGCTGAGGGCTGTTTACAGGCCCCTGTAAATGGAAAGGGAAAAAAAAAATCTTAAAGGGGATGTAAATGTGATTATATGCTTTTTAAAGTCCCCTTTGTACTACCACACAGTTATATAGGTATCTTAGTGTCAATGACACTTGAGCCAGTCAAATTTTCAGATAGTTTCGTTGTTGCCACTTTTGGTTGAAACCTGCATCGAAAATCCAGAAACAAAATTAACAAGAGACAAAAAGGATCTCCCTGTTTATCAAAATAATTAAGGCGTGAAAGAACTTTCTAGGGATCTGAAGAAAAATTATTGGGGAATACATTCTGAGGGTGATTTTTGTTTCAGTTTCTGTTCATTTTATCACTGAGTTTTATGTTTGCACTTATTTAAGCTGTCTGGGAAAAGAGGCTGTACATAAAAGACGATTAGTTTTTAAAGCACTCCGGGGTTGGTTTCAGGGAGAGTTCTTTGTTTTGTTTTAACTTGTTGGTAGGTTTGCTGTTTTTTCCCCCTTAGATGGAAGACATAAACTGTAGCTCTTAAATAGATGAACACTGAGAATAAAATTACCAAAGGTTTCTTTTTAGAAAGGAAGGCAAAACAAGAAAAGAACAAGGAAAAATAATCCATGTCCAATAGTCATCACACAGTGATACTGAAATACCAGGCCAAATTCTCAGTGTGTGGAAATCAATACACTGTTGGTGAAGTCCATGAAGCAACATCACTTTGCACAAGCTGAGGGTCTGATAGCTACATATATATTTTATTTATCTGTATGCAGCATTAAAAAAAAAAAAGGAAAGAAAAGATAAAAGCGTTCTTGAAGGTGAATGAAGTTGATTCTCAAAAAAAAAAAAGTGGGTTTTAGATGTTGAATATTTAATTTGCTGATAAAAGGACCCTGATTTCCTGCATATAGCCACCACAAATTAAAAAAAAAAAAAAGAAGGAAAGAAAAAAAAGGGAAAAGAAAGGCACATCTTAAAAGAGAAGCAATGAGCAGAAACTGACCTTTCTGTGAGCAAGCAGATGAGAGAAGGTATTTGGCTAATCCCAGCTGTCGCTGATTGGTCAGACAGAACCGTGTTGAAAATGTCTCCATCTGGGCTAATCTGCTCTCAGTTGGATGAGCTGAGGCCTTCAGAGTTAACCTGACATTTAACAATAATTACCCTTTCGGATGACCCCAGCCCAATCTCCTGCTCTCTTAGAAATCTCTCTTTTTTTGTGTGTGCTCCCAAACCCCTTGACTCTTGTGTTAGAGATAGCTGAAAAGTGATGATACGATAATAAGATATACTGTACAAACATACATGCACGCGTGCACGTGCACACATGCGCCGGTACGCACGCGGTCCCACATTGAAATGTGCAGCGTGTCGTGATTGCTCCTGCATCCTTTATCAGACTCCTGTGGCATACAGGAGGGGAGATACGTTAAAAATCAAGGGGTGGGAAGGATAATTTCCCAAATTAAAGAGTAGTCATGCTTGCTTGCTAACCTTTGTGTGAAAGCTCTAAGTTTCTTTCTGCCACTTGGAAGTCTCTTATCTGTGTTGAGGAGAAATGGTGCATGGAAATAGGTTCAGATAGAAAAGCAGAGTTCAGAGGTCGCAAAGGCTAACCGTAGATGAAATGTGGCTATTTCTTTTTACCTGAGGCTGGCTTCATCTTTCCTCTGAAAGGTCATTGCGATAAAACAAAAACACATCTCAGGAGAGGAATCATTTATCTCTAGTCAGGTTCTCCTTTCCATTCTGGTACTTTATTTATTTTTCTCATCTTTTGACCACATTTCTCCCAGTGTCACCTCCTTTCTGAATGAAGTCCACTGCTGAGTTTTGGGTGTCGGTAGGAGTTTGACCTCGTTATACATATTGTCCCTGTTTTAGCTGGAAATCACGTCCAGAAACTTGGATGATTCCCCACATCACTTTAATCTGTTGGTGATGAGCTGAAAAGTTTGAGAAAATAGCCATGCTAATGGAAAAAGAACAAGGACAAGTCTATTTGATAGGAAGCTCATTTCCAGTGCCTGATTTATTTCTTATCTTTATTGTGACCATACATAAATCTTGTCTCTACCTCAGTTTCTTTATTTTTCTAACTAAGATTATAATTGTCATTTAACAAAAGTGCTACAAGATTAAATTTTAAGCACCTTGGAAGTCTTAAATAGAAGACAATTAAGAAGAACTATATATTTATACATGGTATATCCTCTTACATCTTGGGTTGGATCCAATAACCAGCCTTAATTACAATAATTATGCCTCTGGTCACAGACAGAACCTGGAAGTGAAGTGAAGGAAATCAGGAAAAAGGTTTAATCAACGCCCTAAGAAAAACTTCCTTATGAAATTCTTGTTTTCTCAATTTCTAAACAGTTTTCAGCTAGAAATTTGGATTGACTTTGGGCTAGCAAACAGAAGCTGCATTTGGAACTGTTGTTACAGGCAAGGATTTTTTTCAGGTATTCACTCTATACTTCTTTGTTTCAAGTTAGTTTCTTATCCAGAGGATGGATCTCTCGGTATTTATGAGCAAAGCTCCTTTCACTGTGAAAATGTTGGGAATTATCTGACCTGCAAGTGAAACCAGTTCTAAATATTTTCATGATCCAAGTGAACAGTCCATTTCACTGAACAATGTTGAAATAGTCATCACTTGACAAAATCTCTGCTTATGCTTTTGCCAGCTAAGCAAACTCTAGCTGTTTACTTGACCCACATGTTATGGTGTGGACATGAGTGGACGAGCTCATGTTCAGAGATTGTCAAACTGAGGTTTTAGCAGTTTATACATGTGAGTTTTCCAGTAATTTTCTGGAGTCTCCAGATTAATTCAGGTGTGAGATCATATTTTTTTTTAAACTTTGCTGTAGCCTGTTGTCTTTCCATAGGTATTCAGAAGGGTATGTAGTGTGGAATTCTTCCCTTGTGAGTAACTCATTAAGAATAGTAATTTGTATTCTATTTTCCTCTGAGTTTCAAAACAAATCCTATGTCCTGGGCTGTTGACCTCTGAAATCAGCCATAGCTTTTTCCCTGCCTATGTAATAAAATAAATCCTTTCGTGGAGCTATGATCACCCTCTCAGCTCTGGATGTAGATACTGTCTCCTACTAGCAGCCTGTGTACAAACTCTCTAGAAAACTCTAGGTCTCCTTTAGAAAGGGAAAAATCTTTTTTTCATTTTATGTTTCTTCCTGTCTGCAGCTGCTGCTGATGTTATGACATGTCCTTACCTCAACATGTCAACCCTCTGACATGTTGAGGTAAGGACATCCACTGCAACCTTGGCCATTACACTGTCCTATCAAAGGAGAACTTTCTATGGAAGAGATTGTGTCTGATTTGAGAGGTACAAAATAAACTAACACGTGCATCTGCTCTACAAAGTAATTTAGCATAATGTCCAACCAATGTTTTCTAACCTATCCTCAGGACCAATGGCCAATTAATTTCTGTAGTGGGTGATCAGGAAGTTAAAACACTGAGCTCTCGGTTAACTGCACGTGTGTGCTAGAAGAAGATTCAATTTTTCCCCCAGGCTGAAGAAACATCTAAGCATCTCAGGATGATTAACAGATGCCAAAGCTTTTCCTCAGTGATGAGAAAGTGTACACCTTTATTTTCTACTAGATACTATTGAGCTGTCAATAAATCCACAGTGTGCTTAAGCCATAGTAAATTGTTAAATAGTCTCACCCATATCTGATCAACCAGCTCTTGTCCTTACAAGCAAAAGTAACTATTCTTCAACAATTAGGGTTCAGTGGGACTAGTGTAAGCACCGTGAGATCCTATTTAAGGTATGTCCATTTAGATTCTTACAGTTTCTGTACCTGCCCTTTAGGTTGTCTTTGGAAGATGTCATCAATTATTACACAGTAAAAAACACTTGGTGGTGCATGGACACTGAATACCCAAGCAGATTCTCTTCCTTATTCGTATTAAACAATGCTTTATGCTCTGAATAAAACAATAAAGGGAACGAGATGAGAAAGTTTTGTTCAATGCAAGAAAGAAGAACACGGTTTAGCCCTTTGATTTAACATCAAAATTGTCTGCCTTATTCTCAGTGAGTGACAAGGTTTGGATGGTACCCTCAGCTGGACAGGGGAAGTTGTTAACCCTCGTGTGCAAGGGTGCCAGGGTGTTATCCAGACCAAACATGTAACACTCATTCCTTACAGCAATAGAAACTCATCATGGTTTATTTTAGTTAGGTCATGTCAGTGCTGGCTTTTATTAATTCACATGATTCTCACATCTGAAATAGAACGATAATGTCACCGATACGTGGATTGGCTCCTTTAAGTGTTTACCTCTTTGTCGTACAGGAGCTATATCCCTTGACAGTGTAATTGAACCAATGTTTTGCTTCAGCTGATTTCCATCCACAAACTGTTTTGGAGTTCAGAAAAAGAGATCACCTTAAACCATTGAATTCTCCACTTTCACAGTCAATTAGTGATGGTTGCCAATATGGACGAGGGCAAGGGATATGGGCTGCCCTTGAGAAAATGTCATACTATGCTGATGTCATAAAATAATAATACTACATACTAGGCGTCATTACTTTCGCGAGTACATAAAGGCAGCCAAGCACCAGAGCTACTTGGCTGTACTGTTTACACAGGCTGGGTCAGGTAAAACTGTGCCGCTAGAAATGCAAGTTGAACAGCCTGTGCCATTTGGACAAAGTGAAATCTAATACCACAAGGTTAGAGTTTACAGCATTAGTCTTCCTATTATCCAGTCCTGATTCTCAACCTGTGTAAATTGGCCCAACTGCTTTGAAATCAATAGAACTACGTGGGTGCGTAGTGTTTTCTCATTTTATAACCTGTGAGAATCTGGCCAGCCATTCCTCCGTACGTCATTCAAACATGGGTATGTATACACCTATTAATAGCATATTGAGTTACTCTGAACCTTATAACAGCCTCTGTATTCCCAAGCCCTTAGGAAAGTCTGCCTAATGATCATGCGGGAAATAATTCAGAGTAGTAATAGACAGACAGAACCATAAACACAAAATTCTCCATACAGAATTTTCTAGGTAGGATAAAACATGTGAACTATTGGTTGGCCCTTGCCTCTGTGCTTTTTTTTTTTTTCTGTAACATGAGTGATCTAATTAGCTAGATCACACTCTGACACCTATCTAGCTGCAAAGGGAAAATACATATTTTGGTAAAGGTAAAGAACTGTCTGTACTCAGGCAGATAGTAACCCTGTATCAGTTTCCTCCCTCTCCTCTTTAGTCTTTTTTTTTTTTTCCTTTTGGTTTAAGTCACCCAGACCTTGTCTTTTCAGTAATGTCATAATCAGCAAGCTGAAGGCAGGGCTGCTGATAATTGTTCTTTATGTTGCTCTTTGTTTAGTATCTGATTCAATACATCTGCGTGGACACCATTCCATCACCTTCTTAGTAACAGAGGTGAAAAAAATCAATGGCAATCAGATTACCTTGTTAACAGCAAGGCTAAAGGGCCAGTGTGTTAAGTTCACAGTGCATCACCTTTCATTTAAAACATCTCACTTCTGGGGTTTCTGTTTTATTTTTTTATTATTTACCCTTTATTATTATTTATAGCACCGAGGGTTCCTCAGTATACCTTGACATAATTGTACTAGTCTTCCCCTAGGTTAGACTGGACAGCTGTGATATCTTTTCTGAGGGGTGCAATGTTAGTTTCGATAAGACAGCTCTGTCTGCAGGTCCTTGTTTCACACATGGTTCATAACAAAATCCAGGGAAGTCTGAACATCTTGTCCAATTGTGTGTTGGGGATTTTTGTGGTTCACCCTCTTCTGTTCACTGGGACAGACTCAGAGACATAGTATGACTTGTAAGATGTGCTGGTAGAATGGCCACAGCACCAGCTGGTTACTGAAGAAATCTAGAGATTTTTAGCAAAAAGGAAAACAAAATTAACAACAAATAATTGCAGGATACAGTGTTAGTAGCATGTGACTCCCTGTGCACCCTAGATTTAGGGATGTGACTTATCTGCACTGAAGTATCACCCTGTTTGTAGTTCAGAAGCTTGATCTGTCCTTTAAATGATGAAAAAGACTTATTAGAACTATTCTTCTGAGCAGACAAGGTTTGCATGATTACCTTATGCTTTTCTATATAATTCAGTTATCTTTCCCCTGTGCACCTCCAAGTCCTTTCTTGCTGCTGCCGGTAAATACGGGTGAGTTCTGTATCTGAATCGGCTATGTCTCTGCCATAGATAAAACAATTCCTATGTATTTGCTGGAGACTCTGGCCAGTTAAATCTGTTGGAATCCTTTCTGAAAGCAGCACAAATTTTATTAATCAGGCTGGGATATCACAATTTGCTATGATAAATATGAATGAGCAGGGAGTGTCTCTTACAAAGAGTCTGTGTAACTATTACATGAGTCATTCTCATCAGCCAAGAACATTTTTAGAGTGGGTTGGAGTTAGGCTTTTAAGTGATACTGACTTTTCTATAGTTTGAATAGCAAAACAACTAGTTTTATATCTGTTATTTTGCCTGTCTTCTGAAGCTAATGTTGTGCTTAGGCAGGTACTTCGTTTACATCAGCTGGCAAAGAATTATGCCCAGCAAATCCCTGAGGGAAAACAAGAGATAGGATAAAAAAACAGTGGTCAACTGACGAAATTCAACAGGGTCTTTATTTTTCACTCCTTGGAAAATGTTGTTCAAGTATCTGTTAGCTCTAACCGAATTCCAGGTCGAATTGCATATAACTATTAGAGACCTCTTCACCACAGATTCCCACAGCTAGAGTCATTTCAATTAATTAAGTGTTGCAGGGGTTAGTAACGATTTTAAGTTGTGCAATGAAATTACTTTAAGAGATGGCAAATTCCTTGTGTGTTTCTCCTCCGTCATTTGTGTTATGGCTATCAAAAGTGTAATTTCAACAATGGATTAAAACCAACCTCATATCTAACTGGCTGCAGTCAAAATCGAGTCCTTTGTTTTAAGGAAAGACATAAAAGAAAGGTAATTTGAAACTAGTCAGGATGTTTGTTTCTGCAAGCTTTATAAGCGGTGTAAGTCTTCAGACTACATAGAAGACTATTCAGCAAATTACCTATATCAAAAATAGTAGAGGAAATATGGATTCAGAAGTGATGAGTGATTTTTGATATCTAGTGCAGGTAAACATCTCTTCTCTGGGATCCCAAGCCAGTAGTGTTTATTGGATCCCAGCTCCAATTTCCCTAGTAGTTTTCCAGTTACGAATTTTGAAGGCCTGAGATATGTTCCCTACTAGAGACACTCTGCATCAAGGTCACGAGGAGGAACAACTTTAATCTGGCAAAGACCGCATACCCAGGCAGCTTCAGTGCTCAACTCCTCAAGCAGACAGCAGAGAATTTACAGCCTCAGCCTGCTTCAACCTCCCCAGAATTACATATGCAACCCTACACCCCTGATAATTACCAGCCAAGTAAGAAGTTACCCTCTGGTCCCACATAAGGTGGTCTATCTTGTACCTGGAGTTTTCAAGTGGAAAAAATTCCAGCTCTGGTGGGATTTGAAGTTATGCTGCTGTGCAGGGCAGTAAGAACCTCTGGTTTGAGTGTAGCAAAGGGGAAAGAGACGAAAAGAGGGAATAGAGGTAAAAGCAAGAAAAGCTCTGATCCTGCAAAAAGGGATCTTTGTCGTCTAGATCCAAGGAGATGATTTGTGCTATGTAGGGTCAGGATTTTAGCTTGGGTAAATCAGAATAACTCCACAAAAAATTCTTAGCACGTTACATGGTACTTTTGCAACTGATACAGGATTTCACACCTGTGGTACACATTATCCAGACACCAAAGACAAGACCAAGGTGTTTAATAGACCAGATCTATAGAGACTGAAATATCTAAGCTTTACATGTTTTCTTTACTCATTTTGTAAAAGATGCATTGTGAAGCACTGGGCACTTTTGGGAACCTGTGGAGAAAAACAGGGTAACTAAAGGGTGCCCTTGCCTTTCCACAACACAATCTTTCAGGGACAGAATTAGTTTCCGTATCAATGAAGCTTTGAGAGGAACTTAAAATTTATAAAGTGCACTGATGGAGAAAGCAGTACTGTCCACAGGAGTCTGATTTTCTGACTCCGGGAACCAGGCCCTCAACACCTTGTACCAAAAGCCTGAAACAAAAGGACATATGAAATCTGCCTCTTCTCACACTTGCTAAGATACAGCCTTATAATGAGGAAGTGAAGAATGCATGTATTTTACTAATTAATGTAAACTACATCAACCTGGGGGGTTTCAGGTGTGGGCAGTGCAGCTCACGGGTGATTGATGTTTCTGGTTTCACCAGGTGATATATATTGAGTGCTGAAGCAGCCAGCTGGTATTTTCTTCCTCTTGCTTTGATAACCCTAGTAGCTGAGGAGCTGAAAGGATAGACTGTTAAGTTGAAAGATGGAAAGTTTCTGTGATAGTGAAGCTAAAGGTGGATGAGGATCATCTCAAAAGGTTTGTATTAGAATGTTTTCTCTGGGAAATAAGAAGCAAACAGCTCTTGTAGAGGGAGAACCTAGCTATGGGATTGGGTTTCCAAGCAGTATGGAGCTGGAGCTCTACAGATGCCTTAAATAACAAATATAGATATATGTAATAGGGCTGTTCTGCAAGGGAAGGAGGAGGTCTGGTGCTCCCTATGGAAGTGTGTGGGCTAATACAGTATGATAATTAGATTTATGGTTCCTGCTGGCTAAGCCTGAATTGTACAAGCTCAGGACATAGTTTCTGGTGTTCATGGAGCGGAGAGGGCTGTTGGAGATGAGGACTGTCGCATATTCCTCTATGTGTCTAATGCCCAGAGGGATTGATCAGCCCCAGCCATTGCAATAGCTGCCTCTAGCCTTGATGCCCAACTGAGTTCTGTCCTCACTTACACAGTGTCAATTTAGGTTTTGACCAAAGATTTAGTTTGTTATTAAGAACATATGTTTTTCATAACTATGACTTTAGTCAGAACCCATGAGCATTAGGGGCTTTTTGTTGAGAATAATGGAAAATTCCCATTGAGCAAGACTCTGCTATGTGCTGCCATTAAGTTAGCTCCATATATCTTCAAGGGTGTGGAGAGGGAGGTTTTTAAATCTTTCTAAACAATTCATTAAAAAAGCTTTTTCTTCCCTTAACTTTTCTCATTACAACTTGATATTAAACTAAATAGTTTCATGAAACTTTCTTCTTCAAATTAAAATTACTGTGTTTCCATTTTTACAACCAAACCACAAATCTTTGTATTTTTGGAGCTGAGAAAGTGCCAAAAATATATTGACGTAAAAAAAACATAAACCAAAGTTAAAAACAAAGATGGGTTGGGGTAGTCTATATTTGAACCATAACACAAATTCAAAGATCTTGCAGGCTGAGGTGTAACAATTACTGTGTCTGATTCAACTGGAGATCTGCCCGGGGAGAAAGAAGGAAGGAAAATAAAATCAAGAGGTTAAGACTTTTCCTACAGTAAAGGGTGATATTGCTGTGGCATTTCAGTAGTCAGTGATATGCAAGGCAGAAAAGACTTTAGTTGTTTCTTTTGCAGATTTGATTCAGTAGTAGGTTAAGTAAAAAATCCTCGAAGATGTGTTACAGTCACTCAGCTACTCTTAGTCGCTTTTCTGGTCGCAAGGGTACTTCAGTCACTGTTTAAAAGCTTGCTTCACAGAGCAATCTGTGTATTATGTATTTCAAACTGTGGTAGTAAGATACTCAAGGAACTCCACAGAGGCAATGTGAACCAGGGTCCCACAAAAAGCCTAATGACACCAGGTTTAATTTGAAGACTTAGTTGGTTTACCAATAAAACCCCGTAACCATAAGTAGCAATATGGGGGCTGGGGTTCTGCCCACAAGTAATTGCTTAATGGTGTAAAGCATTGCAGAGAAAAGCCAAAGTCATATTTTTGTTATTAGAGCAGACAGAAATCAGTTCACTTGCTTTCTTGTTTGGATATTCTGTGCATTTAAGAGATTAGATTAATAACAGTCTAAACTGACTATGTTATGGCTGGGCTAATCTTTAAATATGTTATGTCAGAGTAGGCCTGCATCTTAATGTGGGTTTCAGTTTTGTCTTATATAATGGAAATACTCACAAAGCCTGGAAAGCCACAAAACCAGCATTAGGATTTTTTTCAGTCTCAAAAGTATGATGTTTTATGGCTTCCTCTTAAGGGCTATAGTACACTTGTATTTCAGTTATACTACTTTTCAGCAGGTACCATCACTGCAGATAAAGGGACTTCACATGACATAGTTTCACAAAAACTTAATCCTCTAATGTTGCACCTCAGCCATGCTTGGCTTGGCACTCTTTCAGATATTAGGTGCCCTTGGAGGGCCTGGGCTACCCTTATCAAAGAGGATGCTTTCTTTGGGATGGAGGATTATCTGCACACACCTGTCTGACATGAAGAGCCAAGCACGCAGACTTGTCTGGCTGGTGACCCAAAACAGCTTTTGGGTAGACCCATGGCAGACTTTGCAACTATTCCTTATGTTTTCTATAGATTTGTTTTTATAAATTGCTTGCACAAAACACAATCCTCTCTACTTGTGCTATTTCTTATGTCTGCATACTGACGTGTCTTTTGCAACTTCCTTCAGCTTGTTTCTGGGGAAAAAAGGGGAGGAAAACAAAAAATAATTCCCTAAAATCACATTAAAAAGTTACTCTAACAAGGTGTTTTGTAGAAAATGCTTTGAGATCACTTATTGAAAAACCTCAGGAAGTGCACGTACTTTGTGGAGGTGTTTAGCTTGCTGTGATGTTTTTTGGTGGGCGCTTTCTTTCTATGGTAGAGGATGATGTTTTTACTCAGACTAGATGCATGAAATTAGAAAAAATATATTTGTATAAAAAATAGAAGGTATAAACACCAAACTTTTCTCTTTCTTCCCTCTGCACAGTATATGTGGGCACACTGCTACCTCTGAGGAAGAAAACCTGTGTTTATTAGAGCACATAAGGTGTCAGCTTCTTCATGTATTGGTGACCCCAAGACAAGTCAGAAGGTTTCAGCCTGATGGCAATGATTAAAAAATCCAGGTAAGTTATGAAGATGAACATTTAAAGTTTATACAAGTGTGTATCTACTGTGGCTTGCCTAACAGCAGCTAGGGAAGCTCATGTGAACACCATGACAGCACTTGCTCCCTTGGATTAAGAGCTCGCTCAGAGGCTCCCCACCATGCTAAACAGCTCAATATGTGAGAAGAATGATATTCCAACTGTCAAAATCCAACAGAGTTATTTTTGTTTATATTTTTGATTTTTTTTTCCCATGCAAGTTCTGTAACTACCCCTGCGTGTGTACACATATGCCATATTGCACAATGTATTATCATGGCAGATCAGATTAGAGCTGCATTGCCAATACTATTCCAGTAAGGGAGCTGGCATGAAGAAAAGATGACTGAGTTAGTGGCCAACTGGGACATTTTCTGACCTACTCTTTAGGAACCAAGTCCTCTGAACTTTCCCATTATCCTTCGGCTTCATCCTTTTAATAGGGACCAAATCTCCATTAACAATTGAGCACCGACAATAAGTGCCATCAGGAAAAGGAAATTCAATTTTAGTGGGGGATGACAGCCTTACCTTTTCGCGCTTAATTGGCCGTATTGTCTCCAAAAGTTAATTGGTTACTTAGTCCAGGTAGTTAGTAAAATGTTTAGCTGCGTCAAAAAGCCCAGGCTCCTACTGTTAATGGGGCATGAAATGGAATGTTTGATACTGCAAATAAAATCAGTGATATTCAAGGATGTTATGGTAGGTAATGCGTTGAAACTGCCATTTAATGGGTCCTGGAAGATTAGGGTAGTGTCAGCTGGAACCGCCCGGTCTCTTTTCTGACATTGTTAGTTGCCTCTTCATTTACTTAACGGCTGTCTGCACTGATTACATAGGCATAAAACTCCCTACAAAAAAACAACAGAGACACGCTCTATTAGCAGTCCAATTAGAACTATTTGCATATTACAGTTCATTTCTGCTTAAGTGAATCCCTAATACAACTTTAGGAAAAAAAAATTCTATTGTCATTTAAAAAAAAAAAGGCAAGAAAAGAAAGGAAAAGCCTGAAAGGTGATCTCTACCTGTTTTTTCTCTCTGGTTAAATTCAGAAAAGGTTCAGGGGGAAAAAAAAAAAGTGGTGGGGCAGTCTAAAGATATGACATTTCTGTTGCAGCCTTACATGATGGTGAATTTTCTTAATATACCAGTAAATTCATGAAAATTTTACATGGCCAATACGGAATTATTTTCCTAGATTACTTTCCTTTTTTTTTTTTGTTCTTAAAGTTTTCTTTAAAATATCCTAAGGTAGATGTTAGATCAACCTTCACCTTGGATTTCTTGAGCTAAGTAACTAATGTGTCTGGGAATGGGCCTCGGGAGGAAGCACACTTGATGCTGCGCAGTTCACCTACCCTATTAGCAAATGGTGGTAAATGATCCTCCTCCTGTTCTCCCAACCTTCTCCCACACCCTTAGAGGCTGGAGCTAATAGGGTGGTAATGCAGCCTTTCTGGTCCTCTTGAAAATACTTCTGCATAAATTTTAACTTGTCAAACAGAATAGATGATTTGGTAATGAACTGGGACCGGTGAGAACAAATGCCTCCAAATTATCAGAGGAGCCTTCTACAGGGAATGACATGGTGAGAGCAATACAGGATTGAGCTGGAAGTGGTGGTGGGTGTTTGCTGGAGCCCTCTTTTTACCCATCTGTAGAGTGGGAAGAAGAACATCCATCTGGCCAAGTCACCATGGGACTTTTGCCTAAGTAATAGCTGTTCTTTGGGATCTGCGGGTGCAGCTGCAACGGCAGCGATTGTGCTCACAGGAACAAGTGAGCTTGTGGTTTTTGATGCGGTGTCCTCCATGACGCTAGGTGACTGCTTCTTTAAAAAAAATCACAGTACTAGTTATAAGAGGAGAAAATAATTTCTAGGCTTCCTTTTAATTTCAACTTTCATGTAGTCTGCTGAGCCTGGTGAATTTAAAGACCCCTTTTTGAGATGGTAATTATAACTTGTACACATGCTTGCCCATGAGGTGGATAGGCTGTTTCTCCTGTGAAATAAAAATGCTGATTTCACCCCCCCCTCCTTCCTCTTCTGTTAGCATGTTTCCTGGGGCCCTGTTCTCACAGAATCCTGGGGACTCGCAGCCGGTGAGAAGCTTCTCACCTGCCTCTTGGTTGGCTGGGATATCTCTCCGAGGGTCTCCAAGCCGGGCTGGCTGGGCGGAAAAGCCGAGTTGCTTGATTGGGACTTGGATTAGAGGCACCTAGAGGAGCCCAGGGGAGATCTTTGATGTTCAAATGCTAATGTAAATACCGACAGAGTTATTTCCAAAGCTCGAACAGCTCAATTCCTTTTTACATGCAGACCTAATTTCACAGGTCAGCCAACCCACCTCCGCTATTATCTGGATTTAGCGATTAATAGAGGATTTCAGTAGTTGACTGTGACAAATAGTGACTAGGGAAGGGAGGGAGTGAAAAACTGTTCTAAAGCAAGGAAGGTTTTTAACAGGTCCTTCTCCACAGATCCATTATTTTTACACTAAAACGTAAACACTTGTAAACAAACCCAAACCCAAGAAAATTTATCAGCGCAAGGAGTGAAATTCCCTATTTCTCTCTCCTTCAATTCCTCCCTCGCCCATGAGAGGAGTCACAGTGTGCAGTATGTATTGTTTTTTATGCCCTGTTGGGTCCTTTGTATCCAGCCTCCCGCTTTATATCTAACACTCATTCACACTTATCAGAGATGAGTATTGTCAGACAAAACTCTGCCACTAAAACTCCCGCTGCCTTCCCGGGCTGGACAGCCGCAGCGGGTGCAGCCGGGGGGGGGGGGGGACGAGCAGCGGGACACGGCCCTCTGCCCCTGCAAATACTCTGTGCTCCCTGCCAAGAAAATGGCTTTCTGGAAAAGGACTGCCTGCTAATAAAATGGACCTAAGTCAGTAAGCAGTGGTTAAGGATTGGGCAGTGCTTTCTGCTGCTGTTACTTAACACATGCTTTTCTCTCAGACATTAAAAAAAAAAAATGGAGCTACAAGTTATTTTGAGGAGTTGTTTCTTGCAGATGAGATGAAGAAATGAGAAAAGCAATGCTTGGAAAATATTAATTTTCTTTCTTATATAAAAAAAAAAAAGAATGGCAACCAAAATTGCCTTTTTAAATAAAACATCAGCCCAGGAATGCAAAGTCTACTCTGTTTATATTCAACCTTTATTCTGTCTTCTTTTAAATTTTTTTTTCTGGTTCAATGTCATGCCTAGTGGAATAGCAATTCATAGAAAACACAGGATAAATCATTAGTTCCTGTTTATTCTACTTTTTATTTACAGCAAGAATTTCTTTACTGCTGACCTGAATTGATTGCTGGCATGGGACTACTTGGTTATTAGTGTGGGACTACTCGGGCACTGCTGTACTCTGTGAGGGAAGGTGGCTTTTTTGGGTGCAGAGGGATTGTGCCTGATGGGTGACATGGGAACACATGGCTCTTTCTAAGGGTATTCTGCAGATAACTCCAGATTCAGGAAAAACCCTTTTGCCGCTTATTTTCCATTAATCTTTTTAATGTGAATTGGTAGACACTTTGTCGGTTTCAAATAATCTGCTAGATTATTATTTATTTGCAAAAAAAAAAAAAATCTTCACAGTTATTTGTCAATCACAGTAGTGCTTTTATTTTGCTTTTCTTTCAGTGAGAGGGGGAGTCAGGTTGCCAGTTGCACTTTGCATTCATGATTAGGTTCCCTTACTGATCCTCCTGGGATTTCCAGTACTGAAACAGAAGGGATTTTTTTACTTTTTGTCTGTGTTCATTTATTTATTTGTTTTAACAGTACTATTTTAAAACCTCAAATTTTACATTCATAATATTTGCCAGAGACTTAAAAAGAAAAATTAGTTTTTGATACCAGCTAGAAATTTGCATCACAAACTCCGATGACCTTTAGCTGTGCACTGATGACCGGTGTGCCTGTGAGCCAAGAAACTTGCCTAGTAAAGGGAGTACGTGGGCTGAGAGAAGCTCCAGGGTCAGCTGGAGCTGGGAAACGCAGTGTCACAAGAGAAACAATTTGCACGAGTCCTCCAAATGCAAACAGGCGTATTGACATCCCTGGGATCAAGTAGAAATCTCAGGGTGGGTGATTCCATTCAGTTTTGTGCCTGTCTTTTAGGGAAAATCAGAGCTGTTCAGTTATTTTGTTTGTGCAAGCAAGAGTCATCTTTTCCCTGTCTTCTTTTGCCCGTGTGGGACTGGAGTTTGACTCTGGAGCCTTGGCTCTGCAGCACCCTTGTCCTGACCTGGCGTTTAGCAGCAGGATCACATTACTAATGAGTGCATGTTTGAGCGCAAATAAAATAAATACATTTTACAAAACTCAGGCCAGTTTCAAATATTCAGGCAGCTGTCTCTGCCAGTCACCTGCCAGTTTATTGCTTCAAATCCTTTCCTCTAGCTTAAGCTCCTCTTAGCCCCTGCTCAGGAATGAATGACTTTTGTTGTTCCTTTTTGTTTACTGCTTTGGCTGTACATAGAACCCTTCTTGGAAATCTTTTCTTTCCCAAGTATGGTACTTTGGCACATGAAATAATTTAGCTTAAAAAAACCCCAAACCACCCCACAACATT
Organism: Eurypyga helias; assembly: GCF_000690775.1. NCBI lineage: Eukaryota > Metazoa > Chordata > Aves > Eurypygiformes > Eurypygidae > Eurypyga > Eurypyga helias. The sequence goes on from NW_010236763.1 coordinate 56,186, forward strand.
TCCAGTATTTCTGTCCCACTGGAAGGAAATAAACAAGGGAAGACTGGATTTCTCACTTGTTGAAGAACTGGCAGAACAAATCTGTCCATTAAAGAGAACAGAGAGTGGGGAAAACATGGTATTTCAGACTCATTTTCATATTTGGATATATCCTTCAGGACCGTTCCCAGTACTGTTAGGGAGAAGGGGTCAAAAAAAGAAAAAGTCTTTTCTTTTTGCTCTTTTTCGTGTTAAGTGATGAAAGTTCCCACATTGAGAACACATCGAGCTTTGCATCCAGGCTCCTGACCGCAGCATATTCCTTACTTCCACAGCCGTTCTCTCCTGTAGTAACTTCAGGTCCGTTTCTACCTAACAAGCTGTTCTAATAGATGTATTTGTTTGTGCTCATATAAATAAATATATTCCCTGCCCTTTGTAATTACATCAGTAGTTTCCAAACTTGTTGAAACACAGGCTCGTTGTTAGCTCCCTGAATTGACTGTGAACAACTGTGTTTTCATGAGACATCCTAAATCTTTATAATCAAACTTGTGATGGAGACAATGCTGCCATTGACCACACTGAGTACTCCCTGAACTTTACAGGCCATTTTAGTATGTCTTCCAGCCACACTTTTCTGATTTTGCCTTTTTAAGTCAGAGTGAACACTTGTGCTTTCTTCAGATTTATGAGAATTCCCTCATGTCCTATGATATTCTTTTTCCCTCTTCCCTGGGCTCCACCCAGTGCTTCCACATGTCCCTACTAATGGAGTGTCCAGCATACATCATGGAATTGCAGGTACACTTATAACAGAGTTTTGGCAGGCAGAGCTCTTTGAAGCCAATGGCAATTTCATGCGCACGTATCCGAGGGCAGAATTTGACCCCAAGGAAACCTGCAGTTAGACATGGATAGCAAGCATTTGATTACCTGTGTGCACCTTTAATTATATCAAGGTGCATGTGATTAAAAATGAAGTGCCTGATTCACCGCTACGTTACTCCATTTCATGCTGGAATAATTGAAAGGAGCAGGATTGTGCCCTGGTAGAAGCAGTGTAAAGCCACAGTTTGAGGGGCATAAAGGTATTCTCCAGTAAGTTTTGGTAGAGTTGGAGAGTCAGTCACACCTTGCAGGGAAGTTCTCTTTCTATATATCTAACAGAAATCCGTAGAATGGGGGAACACACAAACAGACACTAGGTTTTAATCATTGATTAACCAGTCCCATGACCTTTTCAGTGAAAGAAATAATCGGCAGTTTTAACTAGCAATAAATTGATCCCATTATTCAGTATAGAATATTCTACTGATTTCAAAAGGAATGCTTATTAAAGAGGCCAGCTACTTTCTATCAGTGTCACGCATATGTAAGTAAACGAGGCTATTATATGCCATCTATGACAACGGCAGGACAAGCCATAAACACAAACATTCACGCACAGCCAGGTCTCCAAAGCTCCTGTTTGCCAATTACAGTAATGCTGATGACATATCTACTTTAACGCACACAACATTAAAGTAGTCCCCCCTTTTCTAGGAAAATATAATTACACCAAGCCCAAGCACTCAATCAAACCTGTTATTCTGTGGCTAAACAGCCCGGTGTTAATGCAATTTGAGGAGATCCAGGCCGTGACTAGGAACGTCATGTATTAACAATATCTAATGGGAGCTCCCGTAGGTAAATGAATATGCTAACAAGCAAGGTCGCTGCTAAATCTAATATCTTTAAGCTGTTTAATTCCAAACAGTCCCTTAATAAATCAATTGACCGGGAGAGCTGATGCCCCTATCAATTATTCAAGAGGGCAAATAAATATTTCAGATGATTTGATAGGAAGGCTAGTGCTGGTCTTATAGAAAGCTTTGCATTTCATTAGCCTCTTGCTAAAAGTTTTATAATGTGCAGAACAGTGGTGGTTTTCCCTAATCTAGAAACCCCAGGTGTGGGAAAGAAGAGACTGAGGTATCCTGCTTCAGCCACATAGTCTGCCAGGGCTGACCTGATGACAGCTGACCTGGGAAGAGGTGGGAATGGTGTCAGGCCTCCTAGTGACAACTTCTGCACCCCAACAAATGACGGGAGGAAAACCAGAGTACATTTTCATTTCTGAGGAATCCAAAAAGAAAAGTAATCTAAAGAAGCTGGGATTAGTGGTTAATACCATATGCTATGCTGCCTTTTGTAAATGAGGGAAGTCATTTGTGTTTGCATTGGATTATTTGTGTATTTATGTTAACACTGAGCCATGATTCAGGTTTGCCAAATGCAATTCCCTTGAAGGAAAAGCAGAGTTATTAAAAGAGGTGCTGCCTGTAATTGATCTGCATTAAGTAAGTGAAGCTTGCAAAGTGCTTGAGATACTTGGATGGAAGAAGCCAGGAGTGCAAAATGTTATTCTATAAGAGTAAAGTATTATCATTGTATCTGAAAAATTGCTGATCACAGAAACATGTAGTTTATTATAAAATCAATAAAGATAAAGTTATAACAGAAAGGGAGAGAAAATGTACCCGTTGCTGGAGAACAAAGAAGAGGGAAGTCCCTGAGGAAGCTTCATGTTTAAGCATGTGTAAATTTGCTTGACTCTGTCCAACCCATTTATACCACTAATACAGATTAAAAGTCAATAATTACTTATATAAGCGTTTCAGATCCAAAAAGAAACCTGTGCCATAAAAAAAATAATCTGTTGTCCTGCAATACATTGCTACAGCAGTATATGAATCTGTGTCTCACTGTCATGACAAGTCAGGTTCCTGCCATAGCTCTCCCTCCCAAAGTGTCTCTTCCATAGACAGTTCCCTGTAGGAACAGGACAAAGAAAAAAACTTAGGATGTAAGTGTGTTGGCACCAAAGTTGTCAGCACTGAGCCTGAAACCTCCCACTGATTCTCATCAGGATGGAGATCTTAATAAATTAGATTCTTGGAACAACAGGGAGCAAGGAGATCTCTGCCTGGCATGGTGATCGCAAAGTCCCCAGTAGTCCCTTCCACCTGGCCTAGGTTCATGTTCTGCTGAGGAGGGAGGGAGACTCCAATTCCAGCTCCCTCCAGAGCTATAGACCAGATGAAATTCTCTGAAGGATGGTTTGCAATTTCCTCCCCACCAATGCAGCCCTGCGTAAGGGATTTTCTACAGCACGAGGGAGTGGAGTTCCAGCTTCAAAAGTCCTTTTGGTAGGAAGGTGGCTTAAAAATTAGATGTAAGGGAAGTTTTAAAATAACTTTGGACATGTAAGAAAATACTACACTTTCAGAAGCTTGACTAGAAAAGCATCTGACACTCCAGACTGGGTTCTCAGCAAAAATAATTTGACTTACGCCTCCTCTAGAACAGGCTCTTGGTTTCTTCTGCTGCTTCTCCCTAAATAGCAAGATCCATATAAAAATCACTGAATGAGGATCTTCTATGGCAGCAATTTTACATTGCAAATCACTCAATGAGGTATGAAAGAGACATCTCAGCTGCGCAAAATCATAATTTAAATGTTAGGTTTGGTTTTATTTTCAGCTTCATGACTCAATGGAGTAGTTCTATAGAGCATTGAAAGTAAATCTGGTCAAGTTTAAAATCAGACTTGGGGATTTTAGCTCATCATTAGGTACCCTTTATCTTCATCTCAGAATACCATGTTACCATGTGTATGCTGAAGCTGACTCTGTGTGCCACGGAAAATTGCATGGCAAAGTGAGAAGAGGAATTAGCCTGCATGTGGAAAAGAAAGAAGTAGTATAAGATACTTAGACAAGGTGCAACTACTAACTAAATATAAAACTTGAATCCTAGAATGCCTTTTTCTAAGTTCAGTTTCTACTTGTTTAAAAACAAACGAACAAACCCGTATAACCCCAAAAAAACCCAAACCAAACCAAAACTCTTTCAAGAACAAAAATTTTGCTTGCAGGAGAATATATGGCTCACATAAACCCGTGTAAGAGATCTGTATTCCTGCTTTCAAACAGGAACACTTCTCCAACTTCTTGCAAAACTATTCCTATTAGAGGAGACAGCATCCCTAGTAATTTCTTGGAAAAGCAAGGGTAAAGCCTTATGGGAGATTGGTGGAAAAGGGTATTTTAATTTCAGTTTTCTATTAAAATAAGAATTCTCAAAATATTTTTAGTTTCAATTCATGACAGGTCGTTGAGACTCAGTTAACTTCAGGGACCTCAGTAAATATTGGTGAGGATTTTATGAAAATGTTGGTGCAGAAAATTATATTAAGTTTAATGTATAGAATCTTGTGTGTTTGGATAAGGGATTGTGGAGCAAGTACGTGACAATCGGGTCTAGTATTATTAAAGTCTCCATATTTCTTTTACTCTGATAATTTTTGGCTTCCATGAAGGACAGGGTCTGTGCTAGTGGAATTGTCCTCTTATGCACTTCTAACTATGGACTAAATATATGCAACTATGCTGATCTGTCAGCCATGCTTCTGCTCTTAGTGAGAGTTGTTTTGAAAACATGGCCCCTTGCAGAAGTACATGGAGATGCTGTTGACGTAATTTTTGTCCTTTTGTTCCTTTTTTTTTAAAAAAAGAGAAATATATAGAGAATAATAACGAGAAAGTGTTCATCTAACTCATTCACAAGGTTCTACCTGCCATCCCTTATGCTCAATGAGTATGTGAGGGCACTGTTAGGCATATGTGCATGTAAATTACCTCTAACTGCACATCTCTATTATAGGCAATTACACTAATGTGCTGGAATGATACATTTAGTGTCTTCAGAAGACAGAAGCTGGGTGGAGGGCAGACTGATTTGAAGATCAATCTGGATGAAACAAAGAATGGTATTTATTTGGCAGACCACTGGGGAGAGCTGGCTAAAACCGCAGAATGAGATAACATTAGCCATTTGATAAGTGAGGCTTGCAATTTAGGAGTCTTATTTGCTTTTAATTTAAAAAAAATAATGTCTGTGGATTTCTAGGCTAAGATTGGGAACTACTACTGTCTGTCTGTGTAATAGCTATCTCTAGCAGTATGAACTGGTAACCAGGACATGTGCCTGCTATTTGGGGTTGACCTATCCAGTCTATGCTTCTGTGTGTCATACATGAAAGGCAAACCCCTGCAGTGGTTACCTGTGAGCAAGAAAAAAGGATGCCAGCATTGTCTATGTGGTGGCCAGCAAACCTACAAAGCGTCTCTTTTTGGACAAGGGGAATTCAGTGTGCTTGCTTGTCTGTGCCTTCACCACTGTGAAATGCTCTTTGCTGGACAAATTCTGTTGTCTCAAAAGAAACAAAAGCTGAACTCCTAACAGCAACACTTTTTGGTGGTGTTTGTTCCATTTTGGCTGCTTTTCAGTGTTGGGCCAGATTCAGGGTGTTGGTGCTTGAGATCCAAATACTTGTAAGTTATGAGAGCAAAGTCCTCTGCTACAGCTGCTGTTGACAGAGAGTACTGAGGTATGGAAAGATAAATTTCTATATTAAAGGCACCAGTTATCCCCATGACTTTCCCTTGCACAGTACCACACTGACTGTGGGCTGTTTCTGCTACTTGTTCATCTTCTAGCTTCATTCTTCCTTTCATTTGTGAAGAAATAGAGTGAAGTTGGGAAGAAATAGAGTGAAGTTGCCTGAAGTTATCTAGGAGGGTAGAGTGACAGGTCAGGTGGCATCACCACCCGGTATTGATAACATCACATGAGTTTTCTATTTTTATAGTTGTTTTACATGTGGGAAGTCTTACAGGATGCCTGGGACAGAGATTTTTCATACTATTGGTTTCTATTTCAAATACATAAATTTAAGATGGCAGTAACATATTAAAGATTATTACCTGCTAATAATATAAAAATGTATAAAATACCTTGAACAGAACAATCTATGCAGGTGTCTTACTGAAAGTAGTGAGAATGTCCGAGTACAGAACGTGGGCTTGTATAGGTGTTTAGTGAAGTGAGGGGAAAGGAAATAAGGAAAAGTTAGCAATCTAGCTGTGTTCTACCTCTATATTATAACAAAACATTATCACTAGTTTCCATGGCAGCTTAAAGAAATCCTGTACTTTTCAACTTAACACAGGTTGTCCTGCATGTGCTGTGATGGTCTGAAGTGATGGTCACCATGATCAGCCGTTTTGATAACAACAATGTTCATAATCCTGACTGCTTGGGGGTGATAGAATGAGCACGCCTCAGAGGAACAGTGGCCAGTGTGATGTTATAGGGCACAGGACACAAGATCAAATGCTGAAACAAGGTTGTGTGCATTTGTGGGCTGCAGGGAAAAAAGGAAAGGGTGGATGGAGGGAAAGAAAGGCAACTCTGCTCCCATTGTGACTGAAACGTTCAATATCTTTATATGCTTTCTGAAGGACTGACTAGATTTTATACCAAGGACCTGTTTTTTACAGGGATTTGCTCTGCATCCCATAGGCTGCTTTAAAGAGTTTTCATGTTTTATATTTGGCTGCACCATGAGGGGATTACTTTCTGATGCTTAATAAATGCAAAAAAGAGATCCGAAGGGCCACGCATGCGCACACGCACGCATGCAACTTAGATGTCCAGCAGATAAGTGCAGTATTTTGTTTACATGGAGATATTACACTGGAAATCCTATTAGCAATCAGACAGTCTGCTGGCTGGATCTAATAAACTTCAACCAAAGGAGTTATTCAAGCTGACACATTAACCCCTTCAAGGCTTAGTTTTATATTGTAGGTGCACCCTTAACTTCCACCTGCACCTCATGTTGTGGAGGTGGATGCACTGTGTGCACAAGCTGGGGGCCAAACTGTTTTAAAGTCAAGAGAGAAATTCATGCGGACTTCAGAGAGAGAAGTTTTATTGCATTTGCTTATGCAACGCAGGGATGCTGGTGCATCTTAAATAATGCCTTGTCATCATGAAACTTCTCCTCAGACCTAGATCTTAATCCCATGCAGTTTGGCACTGTGAGAAGGATGGAGGGACATCCGCTTCCAAGGGGAGCAAAGATCTGATCTGGAAAGGAGCTATAGGCAGACAGACTCTATCCCATCAACATCCGCCTGTGTAAGACTCTCTGCACCATCGTAGCTTAAAAAGGCAACAAGCAGATGGAGAGCAGGGAAGTAGGATGCAACACACAAATTAAAAAGTCGCAGATGTGGTAGACGCATATCCTATTAGTTCTGTCTAGAGTTGGTTGAAAAATGCTAGGGATAAAAATTCAAATGGTTGCTAAAAAACAGTGTTGAGATGTTGAATCTTTTTAACCTCCTTCTAGCTTTATCTTGAGTCATTTGATTTCCCTCAAGAGTGGGGATATACACAGTGGAGAGCAAGAGGTTGGGGGAAGAAAACATTGTTAAAAGAACTAGAGTGTTTGAATGTATGAGTTTCTAATGTGTGAGTTTTTAACCAAGTGACTGGGATGCTTACATCCTAAAACCTGTTGAGTATCTGTGCTCTTAGGTAATGTCTTCTAAGATCCTGAAATCTATAATCAGATTGGACGTTTTTATCATTATTATCTGCAGGGATTCATTAGGCTAACTGATAATTAGGCCGTGATCCTTAACAGGAAAATTCAGATCTGAATTTTGCTTTGGTCAACTGTTATCGGAGGATCAGAAAATCTTAAACTGATGCAATTACTTAGTTTTTTTTCTTTCACTTTCTGAACTTTTTTTTTCCCCCCAGCTTTTATCTGTCATGGATTTTGAGCTATTAGCAATGATTACATGCACAGTTTATGACTCTTTCTCAGCTTATTTAAACTCACCTCTTTCCCAGTCTGCATTTCTAACTGTATGTCTTTTCCTGAGGATGAATTGTTTAGCACCACCACTGTGATTTTCACTCTCTTTTACTCTCTATGAACTGAGTTTGTTTGACAAATACTGATCCTTTCTGAAAATACCTGGCTTAGTTTTAGAATATTATTTATTTTTATAGCCAAAAGCCCAGCAGGTGAAAAAAAAAATGAAGACAATTTGGTAAATAATGAACACAGAGATGACATATTGTTTTCCTGCAATGAGGAATAAATGCACTTTATTAAGTGACCTTTCCTCTAGTGGCTGCCAAGAAATTGGAGATAATAAAGCTCTTACTTGCAGAGGATTTTAGTTGAGAGGGGGTATTGCTTAAAAAAAAAAAGATCCATTCCTTTATTAAAACCTTGTTGCAGCAACATCAGTGTCAGCCAAAATGTGTTACTGAGACTATTTGTGTTGTGGTTTTGTCTTTCTTTTAATTTATTTATTCTTGTAAATCCTCTGATTCAATTACTGTTGCAAATCAGAGTTTAATTCCCCACTCTGATACTTTTCTGATTTGCAAATGTTTATCCTGGGCCTTGCTTTACTCTTCTGCGTCTTTCCAGGAGGCGTAGCCGTGCATTGCACTGAGGCTGGTGTGTGTTTGTGCCAGCTGCCTGTGTTTAGGCATTGAGTCCATGTATGATCATAAGCAACTTAATCAGCTTTGCATCTGAAGGGGTTACTGTGACTGATGACCAACAGGAATCTTTCCACTGGTTTCAGGGTATTAAAGCTCTAATCCGAAGTGGGAGGGATGGCTGGGAGACGAGGGGCTCTGTGCATGTGTGTTGTGCAGGATAATGTCCACTGTACATGAAGGTGAGGGAGATGCTGAAGCTTTGGGATGGCTGATCTCTAGGAAGGATTCATCTCTTTCATAGTGTGTGCCCAGAGTGACTGCACAATTTGCACACCCCTGTAGCCACCGCGTGCTTGTGTATTTTAAAGGTTTTGTACGACAGGCAGGAGATTTAGCTCTAGGACAAGCTTCCTTCAAGGTACAGTTGTATTATTTTGCCTGAGAGGACAGAAAATAATTGGCTCAGTAACTCTACAGATACTCTTGGAGAACAGAATGGATTACCCTTGTGCACTGTGTTTCTTCCCACACCTTAAAATTTAAGAGTATCTTCCTACGGTATCTTCTGCCCATGAAACCTACACTTAGGGCTCACAGACATGTCAACATGAGCTAGACACTTCTCACAGTTCTGAACATGTTCCTTAACCTCCGATTAGGGATGGACTAGACTACATTCCAGGCTGGTTTTCTAAGAGCCAATTCCTGGGGGAAGTCAAAGGCCAAGCAGAAGATCTGGTCCACAAACCCTGCAACCAATTCCACCGTGCTCTACTGAAGCATGGATCAGGGACAAATCCTGCACTAGAAGCCCTGTTTTGAACCCAGGTGCTAACTGCAGGGATATATATGTATTTTAAAGGTTGTCATATTTCACCTTAAATATGTATGAATGAAAACGAGGTTGGCTAGTGGTGAAGGAGACTGACAGAAGAATCAGAACATGAGCCCACAAATCTTTTGAAGAATCCCCCCTCCCTCCCTCCCCCACTTCCAAAGTTACTAAAAGCATCAAGGAAAAGAAAAAGAAGCAGAGATATAAAATGCAAGTAGCACTTTTTAATAGATTTTTCTTCCTTTTCCCCAAAGGGTTCAGCTGCAGAGAAAGAGTGGAACATAATAATCCTTAGCATTTATATAGCACTTTACATTTCCAAAGCTCTGTACAAACATTAACTGATCAATCTTCACAACACCCCTGTGAGTTAGGGATGTATGATTAACCCCATTTTACATTGGGGGAAACCATAACATTTCAGAGCCTGACTTCCCCCACCCCTCTGGAGGTGCATAGTTCTGGCAGATCCCACTGACTTAAAGGGGAGTTATCCCTGACACTTCCAAACGTCGTGTGCTTTGTGACAGCCTCAGGGCTCCACTATGAGTCCGTGGCTGAAGCTCCAAGGGCTCTGTCTTCCCTTCCCATGCTCTAACCATTGGACATTCCATGCTTTCTGCTCATCTTTGTCTTTCCATTTTCTCGGTGGAGTGGAACCTGTGACTGGAATTTCAAGAAGCAAAACTATACCTGGTTCATGTGCCTCCTTGAATATTGTAAAATTGTCTTTATTTGGAACCCCTAGGGAAAAGCCTATTATCCCAATGTCTTGTCTTTTCCTTTTTCTTCCTTTTTTTTTTTTTCTTTTCTTTTCCAAAGCCTGGAATGATTTAAAACGAAATGTAATCCTATATTGAGTGAAAGCACACAAATACAATGATATACCTGCTACTTGATGCCTTTTTTTTCCCCCTTCCTTTTTCAATCTTTTCTTGATAATTTTCTGTGTTTTAGAGAAAATGGCAGGTAGAGTAGGGGATTAATGCAAAAATGCATCTCTTTTTTTTTTTTTTTTTTCCTCCTAGTGTAGAAATAAATAGATGTCTTTAACATGAAATCTTGGTGTAAATTGTTGAATTGTATTAACTTTTTAATGCTTCCTGAGTTTCCATCCCCTGAGCATGGATTGCCTCTTAAAGCAGAGCTCTGTTTTGCAGGAGGTTGAACTGTATGGCAATGCTGTCATTTTGCTTTGCTCCCTGTTTTGCTCCTAGCCTTTGGTCTCCTGAGTCACAAGTGCTTTCATGTTAATTCACCTTGGCTTCTAATCAGGAGAAAAACAATGCATTCACTCAGAGAGGATGCCCAGTTGTGGATAAAATAGATTTTTCTCCAAAGTTGTGTTTTACAGGCAGGGATAGCTCCATATAACATCCAGCAGGAACATGACTAGAGTGGGAGAAGACTTGAAGAAAAGACCTCAGGTCTCTGCACCAGCTGGTGTGGGCTGACCCTGGCATGGGTCATGCAGAGAATGCAAATAAAGATAACAAACTCTGTGAAGATAGCTGCTGGCTACCCCAATGTTCACAGCTTTCCTCACAGCAAGTGCATGTTTCTCCTCCAGGATGTGGTGTCAGATACTGCAGAGCTCGTAGAAGCCGCTGCCACTTGCTCCTCAACATCAATATTCACCCCCTTGGGCCTCCTAATTAGCTCAAAGAACATTAAATCTAGTTAGGATGTGGGTTTCTTGGTCTCCTCCATCTAAAATAGGTCTTATGAAGGAAGAAAAAGGGCTCTAAATAAGACTGGTAAAAAAGAGGGATTAGATAATTTTAACAATTTTGTCAAATATAATATTCCTACAGCAATAAGAGGCTCAAGTCTAGACTCATACTCTGTTTCTGGAAGAAAACTGCTTCTGCATTGGGATGTGACCTGTAGCCTATTGCTTTTTATCTGTATTATTGAATCTTCTGATTTGGGAGCTGTGCAAAACAGCTTCTCATTCTGAATGCTAATCAAAAGAGTGTTAATTAAATATACTTCTAATGAAACTAGTTTAAAATGATACATGCAGGCAGAGTCTGCCCCTTCTGAAGTTAATGAGAGATATTGAGAGGATTGGATTTTTTTTTTCTGATGAGGGAGTTGGCAATTGATAGAGATGCGCATTATTGTAATGAATGCTTATAAAATAAGATTATCCTCTGATCTCTGTTGTACCTGAAATCGGTGGAGTCCCTCCAGATTTGCACTTGTGGAAGAAGAGCTCTGATTTGGCCCTCTACTACTTAAAAATATGTAGTTGCCCTTTAAGATGTAAATCTATTGAAATCCAACCTTAGACATTGCCAGGGTCACTCTGCTTATTACTTTATGACATTTCCAGATTAAAGGTGCAGTGGGGGCTCACATTAATTTGCTTTATGTTTGACTAGAAATGCTTCCCATCACTATTAGAGCACACTTCGAGCTCTCTTCATTTTAGAACGCTTGTCAGTCATTCGAGAATGATATGCCCTACGTCTGGGATGAATAAGCACATCATATATTAGGCAGAGGCTTTTCCTCTGGAGAGGCTCAAGAGAACTGACAACTACTTCCAAGGAAGGTGAAAAACACACAAGCCCAGCAGCTGAATGAGGGAGGAACTGAGAAATATTCTGCTAAGACGTTATCTGCTGAGTTGATAGAAAGCATCCAGGCAGTTGTCCTGTGATGGTAGTTTTTAAAGACTCAGATCTGTGGGAATGAGAGGAAATGGGGACCAACACTTCCACATGCCCTTCTGGTCAGCAGGACATAGGATTGAGATGTTCCATGAGGATTTTGTACATGTCTGTGCAACCCCCTGGGTCCCAGACTACAGAGCAACCTACAGATTTAAGGGAGAGGGAGCAAGCTATCCTAAGCAAGGCTGGGTTTCTTTCCAATTTAATTTTTCTGGGGTGAAAAATAAATTCCACTAATAAGTTCCACTTGTTCTACTACTTTCCATCTTGAAATCTTTTATAGTTTTGGTATTGGTTTCGAAGCTGCCTGCACGTTAAGCTTTAAGGAAGAAAAAAAATGTTTGTTGTACCATGAGGATAAGGATGATAAAGTACCCTGGTTTTTATCAGGTGCTAATGTGTTTCTGGGTAATATCAGAGTATCCCTGGCATGAGAAGTATGTGTACCTTCTCTACCAGCAGGAAAAAGCAACCTGGAGTTTTGCTGATGGTGCTTCTCTGGGGAAGGACTTTAGCCGAGCGCCACAGCAAAGTCCCCTTTATGGCTCTTTAATCAAATCCAATCCATATCTCCACCTATTCCTGTTCAGCCCCCAAAAATGCAGATCTGTCCACCTAGCAGCTGCTTCTGCTCTCACTGCTATATTCTCTTGCCTGTCCTATATGATATCCCCAAACACTTTACAGAGCAGTGTAACCTGGTAAAAACTCACGTTTTCACAAACTGAATTTAAAAATTGCAGCAACCAATTGACTTTTGCATACCCACTTTTAGCTTTTAAGTGCTCTATCCTCTCTCACTCCACCCTCAGTTTAATGTCCTAACCTCAGTTATCCACAGAATTATATAACTTAATATATAGCTTAATCCATTCCTGGGATTTTATCCTTTCTTATATTAACTTATCTATGGATGATCTTGCAGGGCTGGCATATGTTGGAGACTGTCATTTTTAAAACCATCTGCAGCTGGTTCTTGTGTGAATGCAGCTCCCTGCAACTCATGATTCCTCTTCACTACTAATTATTTCCTATGGCTTTTAATACTGCTCCGAGTCTTAGAATAGCTCTGAATGATGATAGACATATATTATTATTACAGGTTGTATTAAGCAGTCGTAGCTCAAGTTCTAATTACATTACCCTTCAGCCACGGCAGCAGTAACACTTGGTTTGGTTCTTGAGTTTCTAGGAATAATCTTGCCAGTAGTTCTCAGTCAGACTGCAAGGTCAGGGAGAAGGGAAATTCTCCTGCCCTCCTTTTCTTGTAGGATGTGAGAGGATATATTGTGAAAAGGGACAAAACTGGTGATGAAGAGAGAGGATTAAAACGAGCGGCTCCATGCGTTGCATGCTAACAGGGACAGCGTGACTCCGCTTCAGGCAGTGCAGGCACCCTGTGGAAAGGGAGTGCTGGGGAGGTGCACATGGTCTAAGAGCATGAGGGTGCATTTTAGGGTGTTTGAAGTATGGGGCTGGTCTGCAGCACCTCAAGAAACCTGACTGAAGGTTTCTAAATCCACCAGCAGAAGTCAGAAGTACAGGACAACTTCAAGTTCCCTGCTGCATTCCCAACTGGAGGGATTTTTTCTATAAGCTTATGAGTGTTAGGTGGTGGCATAAAGCCTTACAGAGTGAGATCCATCTTGTGCATATATCTCATTTTAATATTTTTATTGGGGGAAAAATATTCCAGTCACCGTGATCGGTGAGGAAAAGATGAGATTTGAACTAGAAGATTTCAAAGCCAGGAGTCAGTTAAAAAGTATTTGCATTTTATTATTTGTACTCAGTGGGTGGCCAGGGTCGTCATACTTAAATGACTGCTAATAACAATTCTAATTTGGGCCTGTAACATATTTATTGGTATTTGGTGATTGTTTATAAATCTTAAGAGAAATATTTTTATTATTTAAAAAGGAAAAAGAAATATGACAGACATTTTTCAAAAAATATTTGGAAAAATTCCTGTGGCATTGAAACGACATGTGCAGAACATAAGGACATGATTTGATTTTTTTTTATGTTTGGTTATCCAATGCCCAAGTAAATAAACAGCATAAATAACAAAGGGACTATTTCTTTGTTCTCAAATTCCTTTATCTGATAATCTCAGGCAGTATAAATAACTAAGGAAAGGTTTTATTATGTAATACTCCACAGCAATATAGTATTGCTGGTTCTTTGGGACAGTGAGTCTCTCCCCACAGTCCCCAGAACATTTTGGTTACTACTATAAACTTATTACAATCTATTTCTCTGTTGTAGAGTTTTCTTACAGTACCCATAAAAGCCAAGCACCTGATACTAGAATATCTCATTTATACAGCAATTTCCATCCCTCAGTGTATGAATTTGTCTGCATGTGCTCCAGATAGTTTACATCTGTGTATGCATGAAAATCAATATGCATGTTTATTAGCAATTAACGACTTTCAATAAAAACCTAAAAATGAAATAAGCATCATTTTAAGGGATTAAAAGAAAAAAGAATATGGTTTATCAGCTTGAAAATGAATGAAGAGTGGTTCCTCACTATGTTAATTAATTGCAGTTGACAAAAAGTAGGATCCTTCACTCCTCCTTTCATGTTGCTAATTCCATCCCTCCCTCTGTCTCTCTTGCTCTCTTCCCTCAATTAAATGTATGAGAGTATCCCCTCCCCTTTTAGAAAGAAGCTTTTAGATTAATCATATTATCTTAAGGTTCCAAATCTCAATGCCTGCGTGACCTTTCTTCCGTTAGAATCCATTATCTTAAACTATCACAATAATCCTGGCTTTAGGGAGGGAGAGCGGGAAGCAGGAATCAAACCTAATAGATGGCAAATAAGATTAATCTATGATCTAAGTGCCGATTACACTTGGCCCTGCCCTTGAACACCCAGGTGTAACCTTGAAATTCACATCCGCTAAGACACTGCAATTGGATTGTGGGTCCCTGAAGGGCTGGAAGGGGCAGCTGGCCAAACTTTACCCATTATTCCCCAGTGAGACATGAGCTGTCTCGGCCTGCAGCTCTCTTACTTGTGGAATTTGGCAGGGGCACAGCTGAATGTTTGTTTTGGGATGTTTAGCATTTTTTCAGATAAAATAGTTATTTTCAGGTCCTTAATTTTTGTTTGTCAGAAGCAAGCAGCCAGGGAATGGGTGAACTTTTACCTGGACCTCACAAGAGGAGAAAGCTCTTTTCAAAATCTGATAACTCTGCAGAAGAAAACAGACATTTTCTTTCTTTATATGCTGACCTATGGACCCTGCCAAAAAAAATGTTTCATGTGAACTTGAGTTTGCAAGGCCCTTGTTTTCAGTCCCAAATACTCTGCGTTCTGAGAAAGGACATCTGTGATAAGATGGAAATTGGCACTGGTAACTCATGTACTATGGGTGAAGTATGCTCAGAAGAGGCAGACCCAGAGGTAATTTTTCATCAAAGAACTTTTTAAAGCAATTATTAAAACTAGCATAAATTTTCTCTGTTGCTGGCAGCTTCAGCAGGCAGGACAGGATTGATTTGGATATGGCGGCTCGTGGGTTTTTTTTTTTCCCCCCCCCTATTTATATGTAAGGCCAGATTCTCCGCTGGGGTAAAACAGTGAGAGTTTGCTGACTGGCTTGAACCTTGCCTGAGAGATGTAGAGACTTGGCAGTGATGTTCAACAGAAGCCATCTACCCTCCATCAGTTCCAGTGGGAAGCAACAACTGAACCCAACAGCAAAAGGGCCGTATTTCTGTTTGTACCTATCCTCACACAGCAATACCCTGATCAGACAATAATTAAAAGAATAGGGCATTATCAGGAAATGAAACTCTAGGGAACGTTGACGTGAAGCATGTGGTGGCTGGCTGACCTAAAGCAGTCCTTTGGTGATCTCAAAATCACAGGGGAGGAGGAGAAGAAACAGAAAGAGGCAAGACCATGTGGGTAACAGCTACCACACTGGTAGCCTTGTAGGTTCAGAGGTTGTCTGAAGGGTGAGACTGCTGTAGCTCCCAACAGCAAACCCTTCAGAGGGCTGAGAGTCCTGACCTACCAGGCTCTGCCCACCTCTGGGAGTCACATTGTAGGAGCCATCCGAAGGATGCGATTCCCTCCAGGGAACTGCCACGCACAGACGGTTATTATTTCATTGCCTCTTCACTTTCTTTGCCATCTTATGAGCATTGGCTCTCACAGGTGTTTAAAAGCTTTGCTCAGCTCCTGTTGCTGCAGGAACAGTGTATACAGAGCATGGCAGAGAGTTTGTCATCGGTTCCCTTGCCTGAAAGCTGGCCTGGTGGGGCCAGTGGGTGCTGTACAGGTATGTAAATAAAACAGGAGATAACCTGACCCCACTTTTATTTAATCTAAAGAGAAATCAATGAGTGGGGGGATGTAACAAAATGGACTGGTCAAGTGGACTTTGATCAAAAAGTAAATCTGCTCACACAGGTATTGATTAGCAACATCGCTTCTCTCTCAGTTCTTTTTGTGAGTACATGAATGCGGTGTTAAAGGTGCTGGTGGTCCTGGAATTGTAATATTTCAGAAGTTTTGTAGTGTTATGAAATGCTGGAATCTTAATCTACCCAGTTCAGTGCTGAATATAAATATGGATCTGATTTTAAATCTGTACTAATTCTCTAAAAAGTCTCATAAGGATTTTAATTTTATGGGCATGTCTGTTAAAGATCCTGTAGGCTCAACTCCCATCCCCAATCTGTGTTTCCCTAAACCTGGACAAAGTGAAGTAACTGCTCTCACCCTGTGCCCAGCTGTTGAGCTGGGCTGCAAACATCCATGAACTAATAGCTGCAATATTCTGGGATAAGGGGTGCCAGGCAGAACTTGCAGCCACATTTGAGGATGATGATGGGGAGCCAGGAGGATGCTCAGGTGGCATGGTGACATCCAGAACCAACCAGGAGACACAAACTCTGTGTCTTTTGTCCAGAGAGGGTTAACTCGCACTTGCAGCAGGCAGCCTCATGCCATTAAGTCAGGGAGAGTAATGAAATTTCATTTAATTTGTCAGGAAGAAAGTGCTAATGTTAAAAGGCATTTAATAAAAAGGGGGAGATTCTTTGAAAGGAAGCCTTTAAGTAATTACTTCAAGTGTCTTAGGCCTACTCACCAGAATATTTACATTAGTGTCTCCCAGCGCCAAAGTGTAATTAAATTAGTGCAGCATTTACATTCCATCCTGGTCTTTTTTTTAGAAGTGTGATTTTATTAACAATTCTCAAAAAAAGGAAAGCAAGCCTTGATCTAATCAAATCAGGTGTTAGTATTTTTTTAATGTTCTCACTGAGAAAACTGCTGCATAAACTGACTTGGAAAAGGGGGAAAAGAAAACTTCATCTCAGTTTGGAGTTCCTGCCCTGGGACTGATGTGGAAAACTCTGGCCAACACTGTACAGACTGCAAGGGTCTGCTGGTAGAGTTTGTAATGTGAGTGTGGCTGTCTCCACAGCCCCCAGAGGTGCACATGTGAAAAGGAGATGGAGAGGCAGTGGAAACAGCATCAGATGGGAGAAACAAGGGATTGACCTGGGGGCTGCCCATGCCATGGATGTGAACAGGGCTCAACATCAAAGGACAAGAAGCTGCCAAATGCTACAAAATCTGTTTTGCATATTTTTCTATATGAAAGTATTCTTTTTTTTTTATTATTTGAAAATATATATGTAATAGTCTTCTAGAGGAAGACAACTTTTCCACCTTAAACTAAAGAGAATATATCCTATTTTCCTTAGTTTCATTATTACATTGCATTTTAAAAGCAAATTTAAGAAAAGACAACAGGAACCCACTGGAGATAAAACACATGTGGGCAAATCTCACATCTTTCAGAGACAAAGATGGCTCAGTTGGTTACACACAGTTGCAGAACTGCTAGTGGCAGTACCAGAGGACACTGGACCTGTATTCCAGGAAAGAAAAGCCTACGGAATATTTTTTTTCTAACAAAACAAAAGTAACTAAACTAAACCATAATTTTACAAATGTTGAAATGTTTTTGTAAAAGACACATAGTTGCATTAAAAAAATTATCTTAGGCGTTAGTTTACCATTACATGTCACTTTGGTCAAGATGAGAGAAAGGTGTTTCCATCATAGAATGACTAACATCTTCTGGCTGTTAAACTCAGCTGGGACTCTATATGGGTCACAAATTCAACTCCCTAAAAGAAACTAAGCAAAACAGAGATTTAAATGTGACTCTGTTTCTTTGTTAACCAGAGAGAGGTTGTTTGGCTGGTTTTATTTTGTGTGAAACTTTGCTAGATAGCAACGTATTTTGAGTGATGGTGAATACAGATAAACAGAAATATTTTCTAGAGTTCCATTTGAAACAGTACCTATAGCTATATAAAAACTAAAGCCACCGTAACTACTCTACAGCTTTCACCTGGGATATAGGCGTCCCAGATAGATTTCTGCTGTTTCTCTCTATCAGTAGGAACTTCAACCAAGGTCTCTAGCAAGGTATATACAGAAAGTGTCTAAAAAAAGTACAGTCATGCTTCCTTTGCTCGCATTCACACAGTCCTGAATCTTGTAAAGGCTCTGGGTGGATCTGAGGAACAGCTTCTCATTTGCCAGGTGAAAGATCATTTTAAAAAGAATTTAAGTGTGAACGTTCACCAATACAGAGTCTTTCAGTGTCCTTCACTAGCGATTGATTTTCACCATGTCCAGTTTGCCTGTAAGTGACTCTGAGAGATGTTCTAGCAGGAACAAGTGTCACTATACTAAAAACTGTCATGCACAGTGATTATAAGCTTTCTCCACTCTGTATTTAAAGACTTGTCTGAAAAGAAGAAGGGAAATCTTTCTGGCTGGGAAAAAGCCCTTGCTTTTGCCACTATCCTCCTAAGCATCTACAGTGGGGGTGGCTGGGATTTGGTGCTAAATCAAAGGATTTTGCAGGATAACAATAGCTGAGTTGTCGGTAGGGGAAGAGCATACATGTGTAACTCCATCCTAGACACAATGGTTTCCTCTTCCCGTAGTACAGTGGATTCAAAGGCAATCTAAAAACTCAGAGATCCTAGAAAAATATCTGAGCTAGGGGAAACTGTCCAGCATGTCACTGAAGTGGTGACGAGCTGACTCTTTCAGAAGGAAAAGAGGAAAAAACTGTAAAAGCAATGAACTCTGTTTCTTCCTGCCAGGGCTGTGATGTTATTTACAACTTTTTAAGTTCTCTGCTATGTATTTGCCTGATTCAAAGTGGCTTTTTTATTTTTTCCTGTGCTCCACAGGCTTCACACTCTTTGAAGGATGACTGATAAAGGTTGTGTTTTGAAGTTGCTGTTTGAGTCATGACAAACATGTTGCAGTCTCTCAAAGAGACCCTGGCAGGGGCAAAGTCCAGTTGGGACAGCCTGGATGGTGTTGCCATGGTCCAGGATGGACCTGGATGAGTTGAACCTACTGTTCACTCAGGAGTCAAGATGCTTAATAACAGCACAGTTAAGAGAAGGGAAAGGAACTGAAAAGCGTTGGTGCACAAAGATGGCCTGAGCCATGGAGATGGGTGGTATCTGAAGCTGTTTCATGTGTCCCATTTAATCTTCTCCAATATAAACTGTGGACAACCACAGAAGCCCACTAAACCACATTTTCATTGTTCTTACCTTGAAGGACATTAATCCCATCCCCACTTCTCGTAACTAATTTTCAAATAATTTAAAGATTGGCAACATGTGCTTAATTTTATTCTATTTTTGACTCTTGAGGTACTGTTTTTTTGAATGTGGAGCTTTATTTGTGGACCAGCAAGCAAAACATGCAGTGAGACATGCTGGGATTGCCACCACCGAGCTGTGGTATGTCTGCACTGTTCACCAGACCTGGTGCTATCAACAGCTGCTGTGTGCAAGAGTGCTGAATCTAGTGTCTATTTACATGGGGTTCCCGTTGAGCACCTGGTGTTTTTGGAAGGTACGATGTTTCATGCTGTAGCTATTTCAATCACACATTTGTAAGAGAGATAAGGTTCAGGACAAGCAGCACTCTCTTCCTGATTAGGGCAAAAATAAATTCATCCTGCAAAAGGTCTCGACGATCTGGGAAAAAATGGAACTTGCTGAATGTTGAAAACTTGTTCAAAAGCCATACTTTTGCTCTAGATGTCTGAACAGGAGCTAATCTCTTTCAGAGAACTGGTCCTGTCTCTTAAAAAACACATTTTTTTTATGGTAGAACAGCTGTTGTTGCTTCTGTTGTGATGATCTGGGTGAAAAGTTTGGTAACAGAAAGGGAGGCTTTATAAAAAGCAAAAGGGGGAAAAAAAATCAAAAATATTCCTCCCCAAACCCACCCCCTGAAAAAAACCCTTCTGCTCTGGCCTTCCAGAGACATAAAACTTCTAGTGCTTTTTAATGCAATTAAAACAAATGCTGACATTATTTATAGCTAAATTACTGGCAAGAAAAACAACTAATGACCAAAACCCACATTTGTACCATTAAAAAAAAAAAAAAAAAAAGAAAGAAAGAAAATCCTAAAGGGAATGATCTGTAAGGATGTGGTTAAACCTATTTATACCCTGGGTTCTATTTGTTTTACAGCCAGCAGTGCACGAACAACATGAAAGGTTATCTTTGACAAGGTTTTAGCTATTATTTTCTTCCAGTGAAATGGTATTTCTTGAGAAAAAAAGGTCTTCAGAACAAAATAACAATAAATCCTGATTTAGATACATAAAGCTGCCATCGATATCACATAATATCAGTGTTCTTTCTCACTCGATACAGGCGTTTTTAAGATAAATGGTAAAACTGAACTGGAAATCCATCTGGCCAGCTGCCTGATCTAATGAATAACCCCACTTTGGCTCCTGCAATGTAAGCAGAAAGAGTTCTCTCCCGGCCGCTTTCGTCTGTCATGAATCTACAAGACAGCCGACATAATATCTGGGCGACAACAGCGTGCTAACAGTGCAGTGACTTCCATTTTCTTTGCTTTCTATTGATTTTCACTTAATAACTGGCGAAATACTAAACGTCCGCCCTGAGTACCTAATAAATCCTGCCTGAGCTTTTTATTGAGGAGAATTTAATAAAAACAACCATTGCGGCTGAGGGATTTTTCTTCTGGACAGAACACGGTGAGGGGTGGGTGCTGTGCATGGGGATGGAGGGAGAGACTTTTGAATTTTTTAATTTTTGGGGGAGTAGGATTTACCCTCCACCCCCCTTACTCCTTGCTGCTCTCCTGAGGACCTGGAGTAATTTCTTCCAAAGGGACACAGTTACTTTGCTTTGTGTTTGTTTTCTTCTCGTCCAGAAATGGCCACTGCACACACGTATTGCGACGAGACGGGGGAGAAGAAAGGCATTTGTGGAAGGAAGGCACTTCCATCATGTCCATCCTACCCACCCACACTTACTTCTTCAATCTGATTTCAATTTTGTTAATTGTTATGAAGGTTCCCTAATTGCCATGCGCGGGGGCTGTCAGAATCCTACAGTAACATGCTTTTTATTGTCCCATTTTACAGCTATTTTATGTTTGACACTTGACACGCAGGCGTGAAGATCCCCTGTCGGATTGGTTGGCTACTGTAACAAAATGGCATTTTTAAGTTATACGAAGTGTTAAATCTGCATCCAGTTAGAAACAAAACAAAGCAAAACCCGGTGGTTTATAAGTTGACAATTAATCCTAATTGTTAGCTTGGGAAAAAAAAACCCAAACAAAACAAACAAACAAAAACCAACAACAAAATAACCCGCCCTGGAAAAACAAAAGTAAAAGGCCAAACTCCTCCTTTCTCTAGCTGACCAGCAAGCATGTATGTGTGCATATGTATGTTGATACATATATTACATACTGTTTTCTTTCCTGTAGGTGAATCAACAGAGACTGGGACACCATTCCTAAGCACAACATATTATTTTCCTCTGCATAACCTCCCGGAACAGCTCTCTTTCTTTGCCAATAAACTCAATAGAGTTTCTATTATACAAAGCTGCTCTTTTAGAGCATTTGACAGTTTTTATTTTAATTGACACAGAGGCAGTTTCAAAGTCATTGGGTTTAATGAACAATCATCTTAGCATTTGCCTGCTCAAGTCCTCTTATTCCCAGCAGTTCACAGTAAAGTTTATTCTAACGGTTGAAATTAAAAAAGGAGAGAGAGGCAAGCAGAAATGTTGAGGAGCTTATATAAAAATCTGCGAATCTCAAGTTTTGTGCAGTGCTGTTATGAAAACTACTCAGCCATGCAAAGCAATAAGAGGTTTAATTACTCATTGGTAGTCCCTCTGCTGCTCCTGATGTGGTGTGTGGTGTTGCGGAGGCCTGGGAGAGATAATTGAGGCATATGGGTGGAGTACAGCATTGTTGTGGCAGCTATTATTTCTCTTTTTTGATGTGTGTGTGCGCCACTGTCTCATTTCTCCTGAAGGGCGGAAGACTCAACAGTTCAGCGTGGAGAAGTATTCAGTCGATGACCGTGATTTGAACCACCTAAGGACCTTGCAGGGGAAGAGGACATCTCCTGGTGGTCTGGCAAATCCAGATGACTCGATCCAGTGGCTGCAAGAGGTGGGGTGAGAATGAAACCTCTGAAAAAAAGATCTGGTTTCAGGTTTGGTTTAATCTATCCAGTCTAGGCATTACTGGGCTCATGTGGCCGAGGATTTAATGGCTCGTAATAGGCCACTAGTGACAGCTATGGCCTTTCCTTTCTGCAGGGTGTTATGGGGTAAAGAGGACACGATTACTGAACCTGAACCAAACCTGGACCCTTAAAACCACATGGAGGGACTATTAAAACCCAGGAATTCTTAAATTGATTTATGATTTAATGTGTTTTTTAAGGAAAACTAATTCATGAACCACTTTCATTGCATAACTTCATGTGGCAACTCCATGAGCATAAGAAATTATTAAAGTTTTTCCTCTGGTTTATTGCTGTATGTTAATGACATTCAGCAGCTGGAAGTAAAACTGGCCTTCCAGCAGGATGTGATCAAACTGTTCTCCACAGCTGACCAGCCAGTAATTCATGTACTACTTGTCGTTAGAGCTAGGCAACTTCTTTCCTAAACTAAAATCTTTTTATCATTTTACCAAATGGATAAAACAAAAAGAAATTTTATCACTATCTAAATGGAGTAATAGAGTGACAGTACATATTTGCATTCTGAATAGATTAGCTGGTCTTTTAAATATTTATTTGTGTCTATTTTCATAGTCCCTGATCCCCTGAAATTTTCCAAACACTTCTGATTTGACAGACTGGGAAATCTGTCTGCAGCGCCAATTATACTTGAAAAGATACATATAAATGATTTGACAAGTTAAAAATTAGCAGCGAGTTCTATACCTAGCAAGATTTTGTAAGCAGCAGTTCATAATTCATGTTACTTCACTCTAAAGTTCATGCAAATTCTGTATGTGTGGGATCCTTTAATTGGTAAGCATAAAGGTGTATTGCTATTCACCTAATGTATTCTATTGCTCAACAAAAGGTTGTTGTAGTGAGCTCTGATTGTGACAAATGATTTACTATTAGGAACATTCTGTAATTATTGTTCGGTGGTACCACAGACCGATATATCATTAACATGATAGACGACCTTTTATATCAGCAAAAATAACTAAATTAATAAAAATGGCTTCATTCCAAACCCTGTCAGAAAGCCAATACTCGAAACAATCAAGTATCAGTGATACCTGAAAAGACCAGAGTTATATTTTTGTTAAACAAATCTTATTGTTTGTGTAATAACATTGACATGTGCTGTAGAATAGAGGGCCGGATTTTCAGCTGCTGTGAATCAATGATCTAATTAATTCTATTTATGTAGGGACACACCACTCCGCATCTGTCAAGGGTATGATATGTAGGATTTTTTTGTACTGCTAAAAGCAGGACTGTAAATGAAGTATCAGAAAACTCTTTATTTCCTCCTCAAGAATTCTGGGAACTGATGAAAGTGTGCTCTGACATGCAGTTCTTCAGATTCCGTTCCCAGTTACATCCACATAAATCCGATGTGACTGTCCTAAGTTAAGTACTTCCAAATTTGTATCCCTGTCATTTGAGCTTGAGAGGCCAGAATCCCATTCCTTAACCGTAAACGTTAGGAATTTTGAAAACTACCTGAAGGATAGATTATTTGTTTCTACCAAGGAGCCTAAGCTTAAGATCATTGTTATCCACTAGGCCATGTTCACTTTGTAAGGTGTGTGGGTGGTTGGTTTTTTGTTGGTTGGTTGGTTGGTGGGGTTTTTTTCCCAAATACTTGATAAAAGAGTGCAGTTTCTCATGGAACATAGTGAGCCACCAGTTCTG
>NW_010236763.1:80369-111403 GCF_000690775.1 Eurypyga helias
ATGCTATTTGCTGTCTCCATTTAAATTCCTGTCAGTGGCAGATATTTTTCATGAGGAAGATAACTATCTTTTGGAAGTGGCCTGAGTCCCCCAGGCTGTCTCCGCGAGCCCACCAAGGAGCAACAAACACAGATACTACTGCTTGGGAAAAGGTTGGAGGTAGTGGCTACAGAGCACTTGTACTCATAAACTTCTTTCATGTCTTCATTTCTAACATCTCCCATTCTCTCACTGCCCTTTGGTATGGGGCAGCCCAACATATTAGAAAGGTGGGAGAAAAGGCCATGTCGAGACTGATGCTGTGGCAGTATGCTGAAAGCCACTGAATGTGCCAGTCTGGACTATTCCTCTATTGTTCTTAATTTTATTCAGAGCTCTCTTATATCCATCCTCTCATTCCATCTCTTCTTCCTCCTTTTTTCATTCCACCAAGCTGTTCATTCCCAAGGTAGCCCCAAAAAAGAAATTAAATAGGTGTACTGAACTCTGTTGGACATTTGTCAAATGCTCAGTGTCGCATCTCTCATTTTTTTTCTGTTCTTATTCAAGTTCCTTAGTCAGCAACTGTTCTGTGTATAGATTTTCACACCTGGCTTTCTTAGTTGTCCGTGTAGCGATCACAATGGTAAATAGAGCAAACAAATACTAGGTGACTGAATCACAAACTGTTGAACGACGCCTGACTTGGTTTTCTTCACCCTAATAAATTTTCAGGGTGTTTTTTCCAGTGACACATGCTGAAAGAGGAGCAAAAAACCAATTAATGTACAGGTCATTGTCTTCTAATAGGCAAGGAACAAGATTTTGGGACTTCACTCCTTCAGCAGCTGGTTACTAACTCACTGTGTAACCTTCAGCAAATCCCTTTATTGCAGCTCTGTAAAATATTGGTAATGAATTTACGTTTTGTAAAGTGCTGGGAGATTCACAGATGAAAAGCACTATATAAGCTAAGTGTTATTAATGTGATTCACTCAGTGAAATGAAATCTCTGTTGAGCAAAATACTGTTCTGTAAAATTTATATTTAAAGTTACATATCTTACAGCACCAAGAGAATGAAGGTTGTGTCACTGTTTCCAACATATAAACTATATTTAGCAATTTATTCCTTGGCTTCTCTCTAAGTAAAAGAAAACAGCTTGATGTTTAAAAATAACATTTTGTAGGCTTGAAGTTCATAATTCGGACTGGAATATTTTTTAAACAATTATTTAAAAAAAAAAAAAAAACAACCAAAACACATCTTTCTGCTCGTATAGAATAAATTTTAATTCTTACATGGGCCATATGTGTGAAGGTTAGCCATTTATCCTGAATAGTTATTTCAATTTCATATGAACACTGCTATAGAAAAATGTTTCTGATGTCAATCATTTTTGTATTTTCATTTAACGTAGAGCTTGCCTTTTACTGTTGTATCCTGTGAAAGAGTGGGGCAATGTTTGAATAGTGGGCTGTTCAGTTTTGTAGCAAAGCCCCTATTTTTACTGCTGAGATGGGCTAAGTTGCAAAAGGTTATACAAACCACACAAATGTAGGGAAGCATATTTGAGTCTTAATTTTTTTTTTATTTTATTTACTGATATTACCTGTAACATTTTCAAGGCAGTTTGTTCAAACATCTGGGTTTTAACCCAATTTTTTTTTATTTTTTTTTTTAGAAAGAGAGCATTCATTCCTGATCCCTCATAATTCATTTTCAAGCAGCGTTTTGTATAAGACATTTTTGGTTCACAGTGACCTGTGGCAGGAATAGAGCCCAGTTATTTTGTCTTGAATCAATTAATCAGCTATCACTATTACTGGAGTCTGGTGAAGGAAGGAAAAGCTTTTAGAGAACTTTACCAGGGGATGTAACTAGTCAGGAAGATGGTGAATCTGAATTCCATCTTAGTTGCAATTTTGATATGATTCTTCGCTTTTATTTCCTTGGATGCTACTTGTCGTCACTGTACCAAGAGACACTAGAGTTGAACTCAAAAGTACCCTCTTATGAGGAGGTCAGTCTAAATGGACACCTTTTCCTTGTTCTGTCATCTGAATTGCAATTCTAAGCTCCTACCACCTGACCTTTTTTTTTTTTTTAAGTTCCCTCCATTAGATATGAGTTATTATCTATAGAAATCTGTTTGACCCACTATCATATTCAAACCCCTTTGAGGAGCTTGAAGAAGCTATTCTCTTCACTTATTATACGAGACTTGGGTCCTGATGGATATGATGCCCTAACTTATTGTGAATGTCTAGCCACTAGACATTAGTTTCACAAAAAGTCTGGAGGCTACAGTTAACCTGGAAAAACGTAGCTCTGATTTGGCAATTGAACCTACAACAAAATATAAATGTAAACCCAACTGATTGAGGAGGTGACGCAAAGTTTTGGAAAAAAACCAAACAACAACAAAAAACCCCACGAAAAACCAGTACAAAAAACCACGCACAACAGCCCCTGGAGCCATGGCCCTGTTTACAGCAGAGATGAAGATGCTACCATGAATTTTCTTTGTTCTGAGGTGTGTAGCTGCTTTTACTTCCAATATAACATAACGATATTAAGTAGGTATCAGACTATTTCTAATGTCCAGCAACCAAAGAAAAGGCAAGCCTTGTTGCTTACGCATTTCCTTGGAAGATTACTTGGAGATACTAAATAAGTCTTATGAATGGTTTTCACTTTTTCAATAGGTCCTTGTTTTCCAGACTTCAGACTCAAAGAGATATTCCTTGTCCAGTTGTTCTAGATCAAGGCTAGACTTCTTCCTAACAGACAGTGACTCTTTGAAATTGTTTTCAAAGCCAAATGTTGGCTGGAACTATTTTGGGCCTTGCCTTTGCTACCTTGGCCCTATCTGAAAGGAAGAAGTTTGCCCTTGAAAGAGAGTTAAACTGCTATGATTCACCGACTTGGAAGAATTGCAGGATGCTGACTGCCTGAAGTGGTGCCTCCCACTGGACCAGTGCAAGTTTCCTTCCTTCTTGTCTGACCAAGCCATTAAGAAGTTAGCTAATTCCCTGAAGGTTACTTCCAAGGAATCTCCAAAAAGGAAATACCCAGCCCTGGAAAGGTAATTTACCTAGACAGGATTTGAAATGCAACGTTTTCAGCTGAGAAAGTCCTATATCCCATCTGGCTTTGGGAATACAACTTCACAAGCTTTTCATCCCTTGAACTAACAACTGCATATGTTCCGCTGAGAGATGTCCTATAAAATCCAAAGTACTTGGAGATCCATCTATTATCTCATCGAGCCTGCTTGAGCCAGAAATGTGGCATATTGGTGTTCTCAAGGAAACAGTGGCAGAGCAGCATCCTCAGTTTGAGAATGGCTCGAATCCTCATCTGTGTGCCATGTCTCCTGAACAGAAGCTATTTGTGTCTTGGTGGAGGCACAAGTGGGAGGAAATGCGAATTATCTGTCTTTAGGGACGCACTGTAATTTGTTTCCTTTGTTCTTAAGGAGCAGATTCCCAGCTGGTGTGAAATGGCATTTCAGAAGAGAAACCAGTCCTAATGCCTGCTAGACTCGGGGAGTCTATCGCTAGGAAACCAGTCTCCAGGCCAAAGTAATTGTGCTCTAGTGATGCTATTTGAGATCAAAGAGGCGGCAAGGCTGAGGACAGCTCACACAGGATCTACTTTTTAGGGTGAGAAATACACTTTGCAGAACCTCCAGCTACTTAGAATATTTATTAGAGATTTTTTGTTTTATTCCTTCTATGTTTTCAAGGTCTGGTTTAATCCTGAGAAAAATGCACTGGAAAGAAACATATGAGAGACCAGAGCAACTGCATGGAAATGGCTGAAAGTGACTTGGGAGCTCTGGAGCAGTTTCTTGGAAGCAGGAGCATCATCACTGCTGTACTTTTTGGTCCTGGGCTTTTTTTTAGAAAGAAAAAAAAAAAATGGCTGTAGGAAGATACAACACTGGGAGTAACAAAGTGGTCTGAGGGCACCAATGCCTTATGCAAATGAGAAAAGCTTTTAGTAGATAACAAATGAACACAGTTTTAATCTTTAATCAAGTTGGCTTTGGCCTGTAAGAAGACTGCATTTTAAAATACACCTCTTTCCACCACTTCCCTCCTTCCCCACCTTCTCTGCATTCAACAGAACAGACAAAAATGCTGAAGATGTCTTCATTAAAAAAAAAAAAAGCCAACAACCACAAACAAACAAAAAACCCTAGTTTTTCCAGAATATCAGTATATCGAAAAACCCTGACAACTGTGTGAACATATTTTCAACACCTGTTCAGTACTTAGCCAGATGCCTCTTTATTTCAAGGTTTGTGAATACTTACCTGCTTGTTCGAAAAATTGGGTTTAAAATGTGCAAAAAGATGTAGAATTTGTGAAAGCTCCTTATCACAATCCCTCTTTTGAATTCCAAGAGTGAAACTTTGTGGATCATATTCACAAATATATTTATTTTCTTTCTTGCTTATGTGCCTCCCCACCTCTGTGCCTCAGTTTCCCCTTCTATCAAAAGTGCTTCTGGTTTGACTTGAACTTTACAGTGGTTTACTGATGCAGAGTGGTGCTTTACACTACCACTGCAGTTTCCAGATAAAGAACTGCCCTTCTCCATTATGGCCAAGCTGAAGAGTACCTGCAATGAAGATGCGGCTGCTTAGGTGGGAAGAAAGTACAACTGCCTCCTCGGTCTGACCACTGAGATTTAGGACTATTTGCCACATAAAGGTTTAAAAGGATTGTTCTTTCCTTGGGTGCGACGCTGATATGGGCACATAAATGCATTGGAATTTTGTTAAGCCTAAACCACACTCTTCTCAGAACTTTAATTTTTGATTTTAAAGATACAGCTGTCTCTCGCAGCACAACAGGCCTCAGACTTTCACAGCTCCAAGACATAGATGTCTGATTACTTAAGCTCTATTTGAAATTAAATTCCAGCCTCAGGGGCATTTTGATAATAAATTCATTTAAGGAAGAAGCTTCTTTCACAGACACAAACATCTTCTACAGCCATTCTCTGTGCCAGTATACCCACAGAGAAAATTTTAGGGTACTTTCCCCACATTTCTCCTTCCAGTATTCTTTTTTATGGTTTGACTACCTGATTCACCATTTCTTCTGGCAGGTACTACTCTCCTGCACTTGACTCAGCTTTATTGCATTTCCAAGTTTTCCTCAAGTTAAGCAGGCCTGCATTGCTACTGAAATATGCCTTTGAGGGTGCCACCAGCCTGCCAACACACTCCTTTCCCCTCTTAATCCTGCCTCGTATTCAAAGAAGAGTCACCTTGATAACTGTTCATTGCTTCTCCCTGGATTCCCTCTTATTTAGGGGGAATAGAGAGAGGAATTACCAATCAAGCTGGAAGTGAGGCTCACAAAGTAGATGCCAGCTGAATCAATGTGCTTACAGGCCATCAGCCAAACAAGCTGCAGGCATGCTGAGTACCCAGGGATGGGGATCAGGAGGCTGACGGTGAACTTGTAGGCAGATGGTGGAGTTGGGCTGAGTCCTGACCCCAAGCTGATACTTGGTATGTGTGGAAGCAGAGGGAATTTCCAAAGCAATAGTGGTTTTGATTCCTTGCAGAGAGGAAAGTAAATAGAATTTAAAAAATGAGGCTGAGAGAAGTGAATAGCTTTCTGCTGGCTTTGGTTTCCCCCAGGAATCATTTCTGATCCTGTATTTTGTCTCTAACAAATTTAGACCATATTTTCCTGTTGCCATATTTCAGCCTTCATTTGATACCAGACTACAGTGGCTTATAACAGTGATCAAAATGAATGTTGAATTCCCAAGGACTTTACTGAGGTTGCTGTATCCAACACTTAGAAAAGCATTTTGAAAAGGGGACTAAGGATTATTATTCCCATTTTATGGGTACAGTGTTATATTATCACAGACATCAAGACGAAGGATTGTCTTGCATGTATTTCTTGTCCATAGGAAGCCAAGGAGGGAGGTTGAAATCTCAAGATAAAGAATATTCTAGCAAATTTGCGAACTGCTTCCAGCAAAAAGATAAGCACTTCATCTTCTGTGGCTTACCTCACCTTGATTTCTGTTTTTTTCTCACACTAACTCCAGCCTGGAAGAAGGAAAGGAGAGAGAACATTGATGAAGGACTTGCAGGAGTTTTGCTTGTAGCCAAGTTCTGCTATCAGCCACTTCTTGGGAAATCTTGCTTAGAGGGACTGGATTTTAGGACTGCATTTGCATTCAATGATAATGATTTTCTTTTAGTCCAGCTGGGATAACTGCAAAGATAGTGCCCACGTGCAAGGGAGAGTGCAAAATAGATTACACTTCTAAGACGAGTGGAGCAGTGGGAAGGCAAAACACTCAAGAAAAATCCAAACTGTTAGAGTCATAACAAGGACTCTTGATTGTGCAGGTTAAAATAACTCATTGGCTATGCCTCCTATCCATTATTATTATAACTTCCAAGTGGGGCACTTTTTTTTTCCCTTTTAAAACAGGTAAAGGTTTATAAAAATAGCCTGGATCTTTAGATAGAATTGAATGTTCTGTGACTTTAAATGAAAGCTCCACTGTTGTTGGGCAAATAAATTTAAACCACTTAACATGGCAGAGAAGGTCAGGCAAGCTTATTATAGTGATCATAGCGTTACAGCTATTGCGATTGACCGCTGCTCTTTGGAATCACCAATAATCAGAGGCCGCAAGCTGTGTTTGCAGAGAAAGGTCATCATTCATTTTTTTCGAAGCATTAATATCTTTTGTTTGTTTGGCTCAACATGAAACAGGAATCGATAGAGGTAATTCACAGAGCAATTAGCCCCTCATCTGTCAAACGGTGTCTGGGTGTATTTAACAAAAAGACCTTTGGAAAGGTTTAAAAAGGAGGAAAGTGCTTGTACAATCAACAATTTATATTTTCTACATGACACATTGTGTATGTATCTGTGAAGAGAAGGGACCTTGGGACTAAAAAAATATACATAAAACATGCTGTAAATCTGTACTCAGACTTTGAAAACCCACTGTGAGACAAACTGTTAACTGACTTGGAAAAGTTTTCCATGCTGTTCTTAGTGAAGATAAAAATTTTCTACCCGAGGCTCAGGGAAAAAGTTAGACAGCTGTTCAAAAACTTGTCAGATTAATTACATGAAAGGGAATGGGACGGCATATAAAACATAGGAGGGCAGAGAGAGACGCAAAAGGTCCCTTGCAGCCCTGCTCCTACAGTTTAGGGGACTGTGAGTCCCTTTCCCTCCCAAGAGGTTTTTTTGTATGGGGACACTCAGAGTTAAGGAAAACTGAGAAAAAGTGTAGAAATCAGAACATAAGTTATTGCTCTGTCACACTTCTGAAATCTTTATATAAGCACTGGTAAACTCTCAAATTTGAGAGACTCAGCTGGGAGGATAAAGCTACAGTAGATCAAGGGCACTTTGTTTCTGAACAAGAGTGTCTACCAGGGGATTTAAGATACATTAAGAGCTGGCTGTAGAGTGCCTGTGTTTGGAGGTAGAAGACGGGCAAAGAGCACACGGACTGTTAAAAAAGGGTGTATTTTAGACAGATCATAAAAGGTTTGGAGGTCGTCCCAGAAGTTCAGATGCTTATTCCAGATGAAATTTGGCTATCTCAGCTGCTTAAGAATAAGGCTCTGGACTTTATTAGATGAGTAATTGTAGGTTAAGCTTTCCTCATTTTTTTGTCTCAATAATGAAATTCTATATCATGTTAGAAAGTTCAGTGTTGCTGCAAATTAAGACTTCTTCCAAAGTCCAGGACTTTGACTTACAGTTAAAGAAAATTTTGAAAGTCCCACTAGAAAGTTTAGAATTTTTCTCTATCAGTATTTTCATTTTCTCAGTGATTTTAAACCTTATCCTGTAGTATTATTTTTATCCCTACCTACCTATGTTCAGGACTCAGAAGGTGCTCTGGAACCCACCCATTGACAAGACTGGGAATTTGGTTAATTGAATCCTGCAAAAGTTGGATCTTTGGTACTACTGACCTAGACAGATGCTCATTATAGTCACTCAGTTAATTTAAATAGGTTTCTAGCAGCAGACTCCACATCAAGCTCTTCAGATGTGGAAAGGAGGTGTGTTAATCCCTGCTTTTAACTATGTCATGTTCTCAGCATGTTCTTTAGAGCCTTTGCTATTGTCAAAGGCACCAAATGCGTCTGATAAAAAAGCAAGAAAAATAGTTCTTGAGCACTCTTGATACTTTAAGGTCGCTTCTAGATTTTAGTTGTCTTCCTAGACCTAATGACTCTTTTTCCATGATTTTGTTTTGGGCCTTTTTTTAAACTGAAACACTTGCTGAAATTATATGGAACTTTTTACTTTAGGTGTGGTCATTTTAATTTACAGTAAAATGGGGGAATTTTTGAATCTTGGGCTGATTAGCCAAACTTTTATCATATATTATGAAATTAACATTAAAAATCCAAATGTTGAGTTCTCAAAAAATTGTTTTATTTCAGTGTGAAGAAAATTTAGAGTAAATCGCAGCAGTCAGATTTTTGTTTGCCAGATCTTAGGTTTTTAATGCAATATATAAAGCGAATGACATAAAATCATAAATGAATTTAAATTTTCCTGGCTCAAGAAAAAAAAAATCCTAATAGGCTAATCTCCATGTCACATCTCTGGTACTGTTGCATTAATTCACGGCTCCTTTGGTATTTTCCCTGTTTCTTTGTTTTCCTTTCCTTTCAGATATCGCTATAAGCTCCCAATGCCAATTCTGGTGTTCTGCTGAGAGCAGATATAGGGAAAACATACACACTTTTAAATCTAAGGCATCCAAAACACCATAAGTTAAAGTCAACACATTTTTACTAATATTTCACTTATTCTTAACATTTTTTTATTTAAAGTGCTGTGCAGATAACTTGAGAAACTTCATAAAAAAACAGCCTTCAGCTTCTAGTCTGAGGGCAATCAGTGGTCTGTGAGATTAAGGCAGGTGGTCTTCAAAGTCCTATTATCTTTGAGGTCAAAGTTCTACTATCTTTTTGGTGTTTTTTCAATTAAAAGTTTGATTAACTATGCTTGGTGGTTCATGATGAATTTGGAGTGCTGACAATGCTCTGTTTGCCCCCAAAGTGTGAGAACCAGTGCTCTAAAAGAGGATTATATTCCTTTCGCTTTTGATAATGGTGAGTTAAATTCTTGCAGGCTCTTCTGTGAATTTTCTCTGATTTTATGAATCTATTCTTAGATTTAGCTAGATGGATAGGCTGCTGGGGACTGTGCTACTCTGTTATTGTCACTGAGGTAGGATAGTCCATCAGCAAAACACCTCTTAAATATCAGTCCTGGCTACTATCCAGAGAAAACCAAGACATGCTATTGAACAACACTTAGGACCAAATCTTTCTTCCTCCTCTGCCACCACTAAGCAAATTCGTTAAAGGTCTTGGCCTGTATTTAAAATAACATGAGCTTAAAGAACTCGTTAGTGTTTCATCTTAGAAGACATAAAGTGTTAGAGGAAAGGCCAAATAAAAAAAATGCTGGCAGACTCCTCATCCAAGAAGTTCAAAGATGGTGTTGATACCTAAATGTCCAATCAATCCTTACACATCTGTTTGCCAGGCAACTTGTCTAAGGAGTTGGGCAGGGTTTTCAAAGGAGCAAATGGCAGTGAGATGCCTGACTACCGTTTGTGCCTTTGAAAAATCTACCTTCTTGTCTTCAGTGACGTCTGCCTGAAAATTTACCATCAGCGGTAAGAATAAATGGTTTTGACAGTCACTCAACAACTGCAAGCAATTAGAACCATCTAGATCTGCACTGACTCTACATGCCATGGCATTTAAAATACTGGCAGTCAGTTTGTTAGCACTCCCACTGGTGAGCACAATCTCTGTCTGTATCTGTGAAGCATTTCCAGGTAAGTCAGTTATGAGTAATTGCAGTTTCAAACAAAGTTTAAAAAAGAGGTGGAGACCTCTGTGCCTTGCACAATAAAGGGAAAACATTGCATAGAAAGTCAGTAAAAGCCAAAGAACCTCAAGAGAAAATGACAAAGGTTATTTAGTGAATTTACTGTAGTATATTTTCCACATTACAGCAAGTCAGAACTGGAAATGAATGAGTTTAGGGCATGCTGTCATTCAAAAAGGAACAAAGCACTAATTGCTGTTTGGCATCACGTTTTTGTTTATATTTATGACTGCCTTTCTTAAAAGCCTGACTTCCTATTCATGTTCAAGTTTCCTTAAACAGTTTTAAACTAAACAATTAAACTTTCATTCGTGGATATAATCTAATAGGAAGGAATTCTTCTGTCATGTTGCTTTATACTCTTGATGAAGAAAATAATTCAAGTTAGGTTTACAAATCTTTTAGGAAAATAAAATCCTGTAAGACATGAACCCTCAAGGATACCCCCCACTCTGTCCCTATGTGGTAGAAGGTAGCAGTTCCTTTTTGTGACAACTTTGGCAGCTGCATTTTCTTAGCTGAGAGCTTGGAAATTAGAGAAGGGATATTCACCTCTGTTTTGCAGAGGCCCAGGGTACACCTGTTCTTTATCTCAAGGACCTATCCAAGGGTAACTTCAAGACTTGCCTGGTTTCCCAGACTGTTGGAAAATCTTCAAGTTTAGTCTCAGAAAGTGTCAAGGGTATGCTCCAGAGGGTATGTGCCTTGTCATACTGAACAAGCATGGCAGATGGCAGTCAGTTTTCCGCCATGTGCTAGACCATGACGCACCCTGCACTTACAAGTGCTCTCTGCAATGGCATATAAAATATCCAAAGCTTAAGAAATGTGTATTCTTTGTCTTTGGGGACAGTAAATTCTGAAGGAAAGAGCTGACAAAGTGTAGAGGTATAAAGGTGTATGGCCTAGGTGACATGGAAAACCCATAGCAGAGGGAGAAAGTAAACCAAATTCCAAGGCAGGGACATTTGAGATGTATCTGGAACAAACGTCGGGCCTGCATCAGTAGAAAGCCATGCTTGCTTTCTACTGGAGCCATATCACGTGCTTCTGTCCTGCTCTTAGTATGGAAATGGCTACACAGATTGTTTTAGAGTCTCCATGGTGATTTACAGAGGTTAGACCAATCTGGGTGCGGCAGAATTTTCAAGGGCCCGCATATAACGAGTTTTGGGCCAAAGTTAAATCTGTGCAACAGAGAAGGCATTTTCAGAAGGAGACCTGTAAATGTATTTGGACTGGACTTTCAAAAACAGCTAAGCGAGCTACACTTTTTCAGAGACTTGTGATTGCCTTTAAAAATCCCATCCTTTGAGAACTGGATTTCAGAAAACATTCAAGATGACATGCAGCATCAAGGCTTGTCCAGTTGTCTTTTCCTTTGACTGAATTGCTAGCACCTTGCCCTGAAACCAGCATAGGACACCATGTGTCTGAGTTTCAGTTTTATCATCACCATCTGAATGTAAGTATAGTATATTTTGGTTTGGGTTTTGGTTTTGCTTTTTTTGAAGTAAAGACCTGTTAGAAAAAAAATCATTAATTCACCTCCACTTAGCAGACTTGTGTTTGAGAATCTGTCACTCTGCTGTCACACTTCTCATCTTTATTATTAACTCCTTGTGAATAGTCCCTGTTTATGTTGTTTCAGTTAAAATTCTTTTCAGGTAACCTGATAGGGTTCTAGTGCTCAAATTTTACTGAAGAATGGCCTTAATATCATATTTGTAAGTAGAACAGGATTTTCAGTTCCTACCTTCCAAAATTTTCGTGAAATGATTCTTTTCTTTTGGTGCCATCTCAATCTCTTTTGGTGCCATCTCAATCTGTCACACTGCTGGGTTTATGTAGACTTATGACTGCTAGAACCTTCACAGAGATATCATCTGACACTCCTCCATGTACACATGGTCTCAATACCTTCCTCAAGCCTGCTCCCTCTCCTGTAGAAATATCATGTCTAGTTTGATATTTGATCCATGTGCTCCCAGTAGGAATCTTGTGGCAAATTTTTCTTTTATATCATTGCCAGACACCTCAAAGTTAAAATATATTTTGGGTGTGGAAAGGAAACCTAGTTTTAAGTTAAAAGAAAGCAAAATTAGAGACCTGCTAATAAAATTAGGTTTTCTTGACACTTTTAGTCAATGCAAAAATAATTGTGGGAATATAAAAGGTTTTTTATGGTCAATTATTCTTGTCTTAGTAAGTATCTATAATCATAACCGCCTCTGAATAGGCAATAATCTTCAGTAGGGAGAAGAGAAACTTCCCTGCAGGACCATAAGGAAGGTAAAACATTATCACATGCATGCATAAAATATATTAATATTGAGATGGTGCCAGTGCTAAGGTCAGATGGTTAGACATCTTTTCTCCCCCAGAAAATATACTATTCCACCTTATTGGACTGCTGACATCCAATTGATCTGCATTATTGCTCTTTGGCAAGTGTATGCGCACCTAAACGTTTCAGATAAAAGGTATTACAGTATTAGGTAAAAGCTTCCTTGAAGTCTCAAGCAATATCAAAGTATAAATTGTAGAATAGGAAAATGACACTGGAAGGCTTTGAATGAGATGTCATTTTGCATTTAGAAAGACAATTGAAGAAGTTAAGACAAAAAGAGGGAAAAAACGCTATCCCCTCATTTTTTCAGCAAATGCCCTTAAAGGCTTACAAATGACCTCTTGGCAGAAATGAGTTTCTCTTGGGTTTCAGACACTGTTTATTATCTGGGAAAGAGATGAGGAGGAAAAAGGGACAGAAAAGTCTGACAAATTATGCTGATTTGAAGGTACAATGCTTCCCATCATCAGTCCAGTGAGAATGTACTGTATCTGTCAGCTGGATGTTGACACGTTCGTGTTCTTCACAAGGTCCTTCACTGAGCCAGGAGTATGAAGAACTTTTCTGGGGAAAATCCTCCTGGAATCTGAATCAAGTGACATCACTATCCCACACATCATGCCTGGGAAATCCAGATTACTCTCGATAATGAAAGGGGAAAGGGAAGTGTGTTCTGTAAATAGGGAGCTTGAACCCAGATTCTCTGGCTGCCACCCAGATGTCTTTCAGTACAAATGGGCTCATCTGATCTCTCCAGTCAATTTTATTCTGGAAAGTAGCCAGTGGGCCTAGTTCATGACCCAGTGATGTCATTATAATTCATTTTCACTCACCACCAAGCCTTCTGAACTTTCCATTTTACAATGGGTCTTTTTAATAAAGAAGGCAGTCATGAATAGAATTCATAAACACTTCTAATGATTTATGATCCTTTTTTTTTTATCTTTAAAATGGACAATCCTGCCTTCTCTGTCAAAACTGCTTAGGGAGGTTTATTTCTTCTGTCATAAAACGCAGTATAGATTTTGTAGGTAAAATGAATGCTATTGCCACCTTTTTAAAAAGGAGAGCTCTTGTGAATATAAAAAGTCCTCTTCTGGTTCAGCGGAACAAAGTTACTGCAATGAAGAAGTAGTTACTCTATCTATGGGTCTCTGGATATGGCAAATGTGTGGAGGCTTTCATTGGAATGGCTGGAGCACTTCCCCATCACTGTCGGTGAGGTATTGCAGCTCACACGGTATGAGTGCGCTGGAGGAGACCCGAGCAGCTGTGGCATGTATAACCTGCAGCCTGTACCTGCACAAACAAGACATTGCTGAACTTGGCTCCAGCGCCCTCCCAAAGCCTTGCCTCATTGAACTTGTTTAACCCCTCCCAGCTAAAATAAACTTTCCTGAGATTACTTCACTTATCCTCGGCATGGATCTTTTCACCCCTGGGTTGTAGGAGCTGAGTGGATGATCAATGCATTTGCAGCCTGCACTGTAATTTAACTTGCTGTGTCTGACAGGAGATGTGGAATTGCTAAAGAGAGGCTTTACTTGTAATCTTCTTATCATCTTATCCTGGAGTGCTTGTGAAGGGGGAGGTCTTTCCAGCAGAGACACGGAGTTGAGGGTTAATGCTGAGAAAGAGAAATTGCCCTATAGTGCGTCTGACTCGGTGACCTGATAAAACATGCTCTGGACAGCTCATGAACCCTAGCCTCTAACTGCACACGGCACTCAGGCTCTCCTGCACTAACATCACTTGCCTTCCTTTCATAAGCTCATTAAGAAAAGTCACTGGCTGTAAATATGATGGTGAAAAAAAAAAAAGGCCCTTCTTCTCCTTCTTGCTCTCTTTCATTTCTGATGCTATTTCAGATCTTCTCAGCTGAACAATAATTAGCACAAGTCTTGTGTGATTAATGGAAATGAGATGAATGGCTCAGCGGTACTAACTGGAAGGAGGCAAGGATCAGTGGCACAAGGGGAAAAGGTGCAGGAAGTCAGGAACCAAGAGATCCCGGAAAGAGGACCTTAGTTACGAAATAGGAGAAATGTAAATAAGTACTAAAGAGAATAAAGGAGTGAAAAGAGGAACAGGAATTGAGAGGAAACTGGAGGCGATGAAAGAAAAGTCATACCCATTGGAAACTGAAAACTGTGAGGAAATTCAGGCATCTGGGTAAGAGCTAAGAACTGCTGGCTTCTAACTGGAGCTGTGCAATGGATTTGTTTCACAGCCTTAGCTAAATGGCTTCTTTGAGGAGCAAGCAAAAGGAAGGGAATGATCCTGCCAAGCTCCCATTACCATCTGTGGAAATCTTTCTATTTCCTTTTCTAAGAGCTGGATCAAGCTCTAGGAGAAGGGATGTAAGAGGAGTCAATAGGAGAAACTTTGGAGACAACTAGCTAAAGTAGAAAGGGAAGGAGAAGAGGGATTTTAGGATTAATCAAGAAGCTAATGGGGAGGGGTGACAAGCCATGAAAACCAGTTTTTGTAACATAACATCCTGCAGACATAAGTGAAATATCTTAAAGCTTTCGTATGCAGTCATACTGTAAGGTTGATAATCCTACAGAAGCACATGGAATTAATTAAAACTCCTTTAAAGGGCTATTAAGGGGAATTCCAACTTCTTTACTGTCTGAGTGCTGTTTCACACAGTTGTTATTGATTAGACTTGAGTCGTAAAGTGGTTTGTAAGAATTAGGGAAGGGCAAATGGTTTAGAAATATACACGGTGGGTGTTCAGACTGGAGCAGACCAAACTCAAATAGTTATGGTTACTGTATTATTAGATACTCCTCTCATTTGAGAAGGAAAGGGGAAAAAAACCTCCCTTGGGTGAACCTTAGAGAAGTTTTCCAATAAGTCTTTTCCCACATCTGAGACATTTTTGGTAGGAGGGGGAAGTCAGATCTCAAGTCTGGAGAGCTTTGCGGGCTGCGAGCTACATTCAATGTATGTGGCCCATCAAACCATAGGTGCCTGTGATAGGAAATGTACTCCTAGGTGAGTCTACTTCTGATCCTAGTCTTAGTCTAGTTTTATTAGTACCAGATTTGATGTAAACTTCACTTACAGTCCTCAATGTGATGAGCTCTTCAAGAAGGTGTTGTTACCTCTAAGTGGAGAGGGGGAGATTGAAGTCCAAGATAAATATGTAGCTGCTTCTACTTGCATATTAAAATAAAATACTATTAAGTATGACACTTTTGTAGTATACTGCCTCCAACTTGCCTTTTACAGATCTAGCCATTCTCTTCCCTGTGCTTTTGGTTTCAAGTTGAGCTGCTGAAACGCCTTCTCCAGCTCTAAAGAGAGTAATTGTGGATAGCAAGCTTCATCAGTTAAATCACCTTTCCTTTGCTAACATCAGTAAAGTAAAATTTTGTACTAGATACTTGTTTTTCCTATTTTCTACACCAGGAACATGTGATTGTGCAAGTGGTGCTTTGGCTCAATTCCAGCTCACAACCACAGGAGACAACCTTCATGCATAATAATACAATTCATAGAATTCTCAGGATTTTTTAGCTGATTTAGTAATTTGCTCTTCTACTCCCTTATTAGAAAACTGTTCCAAGAACTTTCTTCTGATTTCCAACCTAATTGTACACAAGGTTGGTCTACAGCCTTTTGTTACTGGGTCAACATTGCCTCTTTGGTTATAGAAATCCTTGTGCTTGTATCAGTTTCTTTCTGGTGCATTTATGGAGTGATTATAACTTTCTCAGCCAGGATTTTGCTAGTACTGGGTCTTTGGTTATAGAAATAGTTATTTCTCTTTGGTTATAGAAATCCTTGTGCTTGTATCAGTTTCTTTCTGGTGCATTTATGGAGTGATTATAACTTTCTCAGCCAGGATTTTGCTAGATTAAACAAGCCATATCTCCTTTGTCACCTTGGAAGACTGTCTCCAGCAGGAGTTTAAGGGAATAGTAAGAGGTGTCCTAACACAACAGCTTAAGTCCTTTAGAGTGGGTGTAAATGTGCAGTCTTGGAGAAGATGCCAGTTTGCATTCCAGTCCCTGAGAATATAGAACAGATGCACAGGTTGTCTTATGGGGAGAGATCTTGTGTCCACGCTTGGGTGGAGCCCAGCACTGAACTTCATCTTCAACTCTGGTGCAGTGAGTTATGCACAAATATAAAATCTAAAGCAGAGCAACGGAGAAGCTGACCTGCTTATGACTTGAAGGAAGAAATAAATTGGGAGTAGTGGGAAATACTGCGATCTGTCAGCCTGATTGCCAGCCCACACTTCTCTATGTATTTCAGCCATCACTGTCGGCTGCAATCCATCTTGTATCATGACCCTAACCTTGTTATCTTTCAAGGTCTTGAGTCTTGGGGTACTCGGAGAACTTTTCTCTTTCTGGCTTCCCATGACAAGAGCTGTTCTTCCCCCTCATCCATCATATTTTACAGAAGATCCTTAAATACATATAGAGTTTGCAAAGCTACCATTTTTTTTTTCCTTTACAAGTATTTATGTTGCAAACAAAAAAACCTGATGTTAAAATCTCACCATTCCTGTTGGCGAAAACTGAAATAATTGCTCAGTGGAAGAAACTGTGAATTTTCACAGTTTTATTCTGGGACTGAATTTTGGCCATTTTTGCAGTGTATGTGTT
Source organism: Eurypyga helias (assembly GCF_000690775.1). Taxonomy (NCBI): domain Eukaryota; kingdom Metazoa; phylum Chordata; class Aves; order Eurypygiformes; family Eurypygidae; genus Eurypyga; species Eurypyga helias. The sequence continues at coordinate 97,265 of NW_010236763.1, forward strand.
TTTTATGTGTGTGCCTGTATTCAAAAGGCCTGGAGGAAACACACATTTAGCAGAAGGTCTTGAAAAGAGGTTTGGACAAATTGACCAAAACAACTTTAATTTTCATAAATCTGATTATTTTGACCTTTGCTGACAGGTGGTGAAACGCGTGTATGCTGGTTATGTCTTGAAAGGAGTTGATTTTCTTCATAGTAGCTGGTATAGGACTATGTATTGTATTTGTGCTGAAAACAGTGCTGATAATAGAGATGTTTTTGTTATTGTTGAGCAGTGCTTACACATAGTCAAGGACTTTTCTTCTCCTCACACCACTCTACCAGTGAGTGGGCTGGGGGTGCACAAGAAGCTGGGAGGGGCCACAGCCAGGACAGCTGACCCCAACTGACCAAAGGGATGTTCCAGACCATATGATGTCTTACTCAGCATATAAAGCTGGGAGAAGAAGGAAAGGGGATACATTTGGTGTGATGGTGTTTGGCTTCCCAAGTAACTGTTAGGCGTGATGGAGCCCTGCTTTCCTGGAGATGGCTGAACATTTGCCTGCCAAAGGGAAGTGGTGAATTAATTCCTTGTTTTGCTTTGCTGGCATGTGTGCTTTCGCTTTACCTGTTAAACTGTCTTTATCTCAACCCACTCGTGTTCTCACTTTCACTCTTACGATTCTCTCCCCCATCTCACCAGGGAAAGTGAGCAAGAGGCAATGTGGTGCTGAGTAGCCATCTGGGTTAAACCATGACAGTGTGAAAATTGCATTGAAGACTTGGCTGCGTGGACTCTGGGTATTGGAGTCATCCGTGTCTGACCACTGTCTTTGACATCACCAACAGCACAGCTGACTGTTTCCTCATAGCAGTCAGCTATTACTAACTGCATTGCTCTTGGTGACATGCTTTCATAGCCATGAGAGAAAGGCACTGAGTGAACACAACTATCGGGAGCTAATTTTCTGCCAGGCTGTCTACTGGCTTTATAACAACCTCATACCATTCAATTGAGAGGATTATACTATGGACTTCAATAGGAAAATAATTTGAACCCTGTGTTTTCCCAGATGACTGAGTAGTTCCCACTTCCTCATGACAAAGGCTTTAATCTTCTGGGTCTTTTCCACACTTTTTAAAAATTTTTTTTCACGTTACAGCTGGGACTATGGAAGGGACTTATTTTAAAGACAAGCTAGAATTAAAAAGTCACCATTCTTTTCCATTGAAATTTTGGTTACTCCTTATTTAAAAGGAAAATAGAAACTCTCCTCCTTCAGGAGAGCAGTCTAGTTTCATTGTCAGTAGTGTTCCAAAGACAAAATCACCCAAAGAAAGAACCACAAAATTAATCTAATCTGGTGCATTAGGGAGCACTTGCCTGACATTTGCCGCTCCTGTCAGGCCTAATAGAGAGATTTTTACCTGTATTTGCCTATTCAACATATCAGCCCCTCAGCCAATTTTGGAAATTATTTCTGATTTATGACTCTCATTCTGGCGAGTGTCGCCTCAACCTGTCAATTATCCCTCAAAGCAAATGCTAAGTGAATGCTAGCTGGGCAAAATTAATAAAGGAAACCTTTACTTTAAAAAAACGAAGACACAGGCTTATGAAAAGGATAATTCAGCCAAGCTTTAACTCAATTGCTTCTCCCGATATTTTCCTGTGACATGGAGAAGATGCTAGAAGAAAATAATAATACAAAGGACAAGGAGTATAGTGGGGGGAGTATAGCTTAACTCTTGCTCTGTAGAGCTGCTCGAGTTGTGCCCTGCTTCCTACACCAAGGTTTCATTGGCTCTGTATAGTACCTTTAAGTCACCTGGAAATGGATAAACACTCTTTTTTGCTGTCAGCCTCATCCAAAGTACACTCAGTGCACAGCTGTGATCTCTTCTCATGATGTGCTTCATGTTGCACTTCTGCCCCACAGAAATACGTGCAGAAAAACTGCATTGAGAAGCACTGTCAGATTCTCCTTCTCTCTCCTTTGCGTTGGGAAGATGACATTAACGATTTGTAGAGAACCACCCAAAGGGATCAGCCAGTGCGCAGCACATCAGGAATTGCTGTGGTGAGTTTCTGAGTCTTCCTCATTGGTACCTTGTTGCACCAGGTGCCACGTGGGTGGGAAAACTTTACAAAAGGTCACCCATAGTGCACATGGGAGATAGATGGATTGTATGGATCCTTCAGTACCTGGATATTTCCTGCCTGCATAGTGATTCAGTATCTAAATGATTTTAGAGAACTTGTGCTACTGGAGAAATTCTTTATCATCACCTGGTAAATTCAAAAACATTTCAGCTGCTGTCATTCAAATAATCACTATTCAATTTAATTGATAATGTTTTTGTGTTTACAGGACTGTTTTGAGAAGGGAGTAAAGCTTACAAAAATTCTGACTGAACTCATGAGAAGTGTGGAGCCAAGGTAAAACTGGGGGGTGCCGGTCCTTCTCTTAGCTGCAAAAGTTTAATTCATCTAATCAATAAATGTAATGAAAGCCTGGCAACTGATACTAGGTGTTCAGTCTTGACTTTCATTTGGCTTAAATTATCACCTACTGTGGTGCTTAGAAATCTTTCAACTTGAATTCTTTTAAGATCCTTCCAGAAAAGTTTACCCAATGTGATATAATACCATAGTTAAAAATATTACTACATATGCACACTGAAGCAATGTATGGCTGATTCTTCATGTCTTTCTACAAGGGTGGCATGGTCCCTTATGTTATGGATTTGACTGCAAGTCAAAGAGCTAATATTTTTCCTAGAGATATTTGAAACAGAAAGCTGTTGTGAAATTGTGCCTGAAAAGGTTGATGTTCTACTACATATAATTTTATAAACTTCATTGCAAATATAAAGTCAGTGAAATTACATTTTTTTATCAAACAGAAGAGCAGTGAGGTATTAACTTTTGAAGAGTTTTTTATTTTGGCAATTCTCCTTCCAAAAATGAGCCTCTTGCATCAGAAAGGAAAAAAAAAAAAAAAAGGAGAACATATATATATACACACACATATATACACATTTCCTACATTTTCACTTCAAAGTTTCATACAGCTCCTTTCTTAACTGTAAAGTCTGCTTATTCACTGCGGTGTGAAATAGATTACTGACGACGTCAGTCTCCAGGCCAGGCAGACTCCAATGATCACCCTGATTTTTCAGGGCTAAGTCAGACTTCATGACCTTCAGACTTGGGTGTTAGATATATACTATCAGGTTTTTCTTGACCTTTGGGAAGCCTGGATCACAGACATGATGGCCTCAGCTCCATAGGTGTTGAAAGGCAGGACCACAAATTGAATTTTAATAGGAATCGGGACACTTCAGTGCTTCTCATTTTCATACTGAAGGTTCCCTTGATCTATGTGAAGCTGGATTATATTTCTTTTTTATTTGACCTGTTCATCAGGTTAAATTACCTTTGCATAATTAAGGACATTTTAGTTCCTTCACTTTCAGATAAGAAATACCTCACTTTCTAATACCACTGGGGAAGAATACACATGAACCAGGGGAAAAAAAAAAAAAAAAAACCAACCTGCTCTACTTTCATTTCTCACCAAGGAAAGCACTGACTATTCAACTGGTGCATCTGCCTGGGAGAAGCCTCCACATGGCTCCCCCTGCATGACAGTATCCTTATGTTACTCCATTTGGATCAATAATTTCTCATTTGGGGGCCAGCAAGGTCCTGTGAAAAGTGTGGTTCAAATCAACCAGGTCCTGCCGCAATACTAAACCAAGTGTCTTTGCATCTGAATGTTTATACTGTGTCCATCTGGGTTAGGAATTTCTTATTTGGGGCCTGGTTATGTCACAATTGCGTCATCTCCCTTAAAGGGAGGAGGAAAAAAAAAAGGGAGAAGTCTGGTTGGGTGTCAGAATCCTATATAATTAAAAGGCAAGGGTTCAGTATTCAATGACACAGTGGTGAAATGCCCTGTTTTTCTACAGCCTCAGGCTATTGAACCACAAATAAATCCCATTTTAATGAAAGAAATCTTATTTTGTCTACAAAAATCTGAAAGCCCAGGAACATAATGAGTGTATAGAGAAACCTCACATCATCCTGGCTGTGCAGGGGTTTGCCTGCACACCCTCATATAATTATATACAGACCGCATATGTACCTTTATCACAGGCAGCTGGAGAGAAACGAGCAACAGTTCTACAGTCAAAGAGAGTCAAGAACCACAGGCTGTACATTTTTATGTGACTGTTACTCTGAACAACCTCCTTTAATTTTCCATTCTTTCATTTTAACAAAGGCTTGAACACTTCTCCATTGATTTGCCTATTCCACAGGGAGACAGACAGAGAGAGGGAGGGAGTTAGTGAGGGGTGGGGGTTGATTTCCAATATTATGTAAAACATTTGGTTTCATGAAGCAAGCTGGAAGAGGGGATGAAAAAAAAAACCCCTTTAGGAAAATAGTTTTCCATTGAAATCAGTGTATAAAGTAAGTCCCTTTGGGAATATGTTTTCTCAAAGCTAAATTTTTAAACTCTTTCTACACTTCCCATGCCACTTGTCAGCAGAGAAATGAAAGGGAAAAAAATAACCCTTGGGGTTTCACAGCTTTGCACATTGAAGAAATGAGGGATCACTCAATGGTTATCAGAATTCAGCATTTCTTGTAGAGGAAGAATCTGGCATCCCTCACACTGTTTCACACTTGTGGACATAATGACTGGAAAGATTAATTTATTGTGGCATTAATTCTGCAGTTTTGGAGGACTTTTGTGTGGCTTTGCTTTCTTCGTTGTTCGTTGTTATTAGAAGCCAATAAAGGATATCCTCCTGCATGCCATCTTGCGTGTGTGTATTTTGCACGTATCAAAGTCATGCAGTTAATTATCTGCAGCATAACAGAAGCCACCCTACTCGTGCCAACGTAGAGGACTCTGGCCACTAAGACTATTGTAACAATATGAAATCATTAATTCAGATAACTAGACTGGCACAGGCCAGCCACTCCAAAAGTACTGAATTTGGATCTGAGCCACACTAAAATAAAGAACCAACTCTAGGAAAGATGGGAAACAATGCGGGCAATGCTGCTAGCACATCACACATCTCCCCAGAAGTTTACAGTTCTCATTGTTAAACTTGACAGGCGTCTTCTCTAAAGCCAAAGATTTAATACAGTGCTAATATTCCCTAAGTAGAAGGCTCCTCCCTGGCATAAAAATACCCCAGCGTTATTACTATCAACTTTGCAAGCATGTAGATTGTTGTGCAGGAACGGTTGTACAAAATCAGATAGTCATACCGTGCAGAAGTATCTCTCCCTCCTAGCAAATAACTGCTGAAACGTCAAAGAGGGGGCAGGTGAGCACTCACAGCACCTATGAGGATATTTTGTGCTGTGTGACTCTGTAAGGCACCCATTTGAGTCAGGGGTTTTGGCTTAGATCACACCTTCCAGCTCTCAGGTAAACCCTGAGTTTTGCACAATTTCCTCTCAAAGCTAAAAATTAGACACGGCGCTCTCACAACACGGCCAAGATTTGTGGGTAGGCTTGCACAATGCATTTTGTGCATTCTCCCAAATATGCGTGTAATTGGATTGAAGTGCGTAGCTGATAAATCAACGTGACCAGATATGATCTATCATTAACAACTATGTTAAAAAATTTCTGTGATTCTGTTGAATATCGTGGTGCAACCAATGCTTCTTTCACCATTGTCCTCTCAGTTTGCTACTTTCTTTTTTCTATTTCAGAGGTGTTTATTTTTGTATATTTGTGTGTATAAGTAGAAAAATCAAAATATTAATATTAAAATAAAATATTAAAAACTACATAATTTACTTCTGGGATAGAATTACATCATATTTTTTTCTATAGGAACAAAAATGCAAGAATGTTAAACAACTGCCAATTATCAGCCATTAGAATGACACTTAGTTTCTGGGGTTTTTTTGAGGACTTTTCCTATTTCTGGATGATTCTGAGGGATACTACAAGAGATGTGACAAACAAATGGATGTTACTAAAATATCATCATATCATAGAAATACATTTGACAATAGTGAAAGGAAAAACAATTGTATTATTCACTAGTCTTAATTATTGCCCCTGAAGTGTGGCAGCCATTCACCTGAAACATGGGAAAACAGTTCCATTCCTTTACCTGTCACAGCCTCCCTTGAGTAGGCAGTCAGTAATGCAGTGTTTTGTGTTGTCCTAATTCACAGGATGTTTTAGAGATGGCGATGGTGGGAACCAGTGTGTCTCGGGACCACTAAGTCTGCGCTTGATTTACCGGTAAGTGCTGGATCTCTGTTGAATGGCATCATGCTCTTCTAGCTCCGTGGTAGTGATTGGCAGTGCTTCACTGTCTGCCTTTGGAAATGCTGCTTTATAAACGAATGGATAGGTCAGCCTGGATACATGTTTTAAATGTCTAGTCATACATATTCCCTGGTACTTTCTCCTGTGCAGCCAAAGCCAATCTCAGGGCAAAGCGCTGCCTTGAGATTCTGGCGTGCAGTTCCCAGGGAGGCCGGGCAGAGTTGTGTCCCTGAAAAGTTTTGGCTTATAATATGCATCATTGAAATCTGTAAAGCTCCACTTAGAGTGGAAGAAGACGAGCAGACCATGTTTCAATTCGAAACAGTGTGAAAATAGCAATTCCTCATATGTGGGATGCCTGCCTTGACTGACACTCGCTGGGGAAGAAAGTTATGGGCCATACTGTGTGGAGATTTTACTCTCCAACACCAAAGTTAGTTGAGAAACTTTTTTCTCACTTTTCCCTCCAAAACGTGTGCGAAAGAATTGGAGGTTTCCTGCTGGCTGTAAGCTAGGAGAAATGGAGAGCAGGTATTTATTCACATGTTACTCAGCTGCCCGTTTGCAAATAGGGGGGCCATGTTTTCATAGACCATGTTTCATAGGCAGCATGTGTTCAATAAAACGTTTGTACACTTGCCAGAAATCAGGCTGCCAGAGTGATTTTCATGGATTGTGTCAGCAAATGTTATTAGCAAATTGTGTAGTTAACCTGGTGTAAGACTTTTATTACTGCTGGGTATACTTACATATCAAAAAGCTTCTGATCCCCGCCCACTCTAAGCCTTCGGCAAAGAGAATCTGTAGTTTTTTTAAGAGACCGTGTTTACAGCTAGCTAGTATTGTTCTTAATCCTGTAAAGTCTATGTGGGAGAGAACCCCATCAGTTTCAGTCTTAATTAGTTTTGGCAATTAGTTCTTCTGGAAAGGACCATGAACAAGGTCCAGGAGGCTTCTCAGTGCATTATTCCTCTTCAGAAATGAGCCTTCCCCTGGCTGTGTGAACCTTTGCAGGCATGGAAACAAAAAATAAGCAGCGTAAGTCACTACAGATATTGCCAGCCTGACTGAACAAGAGGTTGTGCTGCGGGAAGGCATGGTGAGAAAGCTGTTAGGGTACAAAGGAGTAATCTGTGGCTATTTTATCTATAGGGAATTAGAACAAAAAAGCTGTGCGCTACATCAAAGGCTCCATGACTGGAGACTAAATCTTTTCTTATTTAGCATTATGTTAGTAATTACTGATTTAGAGGAAGAGAGAGGGAAAAATGTATAGAATTTTCTCTCAGGATATGTCATTACATCATCATTGCTACTTCAGATTCTGTTAAATTATCAGATTTTACAGAATTTGATTAATTAAAAAAAGGTTTGTTCTCCCACTGCATTGTAAATTATTCAAATCCCAAAGTAGCTTATCTTACCCAGTTATCTATTAGGCAGTCATTTTGGTCAGGGAAGACAAGAGGACAGATGACTTTTCCTGAATTAGAAATGTAGGTACTGAACTGAGGACCTGAGCTTGTAGTGCATCCTTTGCAGCAGCTTTGCTCTGCCTTCTCTCCTTATCTGTTAAATGAAGATGGTCATGAGGCTTCTTGTCTTTTCTCCTTTAACTCTCACGGTCAAGAGCTGTGTGAAGAGGCATCTCCTTACACAATGGCAATTACAAAATAGTTCTACACATGGCTAAAACCTCTCAGAAATACAAAAAATAAAGGGTGAAGTGTGCCCTGGGTTTGGAACAAGTGCAAACGCATGATGTGGGGTCTGATGAAAGGAGTTGAAATATTTTTTTTCCTTTTGTCTTAGTGTTGTGCCCCACATTCTACAGCATTCGATGCTGAATGCTGCTGTGCACCGGGACATGTTCTGTCCTGAAGCACAGGAGACACTTTATTCCAGTCTGTCCAGTATAAATATGTAGATCAGCCTACAGAACATAACAGGGAAACAGCAACATGAATCTGTTCAGATATTTTGCCTCTTGATCTCAATTGGTTTTACTTCTTGATGTCCTGGTGGCAGAGGCCTTTAGTATAGGTCACTGAGATCAGAAAGAAGGAATTGTTACAATATCTGATCTAAGTCAGGCACATGATGGGGTATATGAACTGCTGTCCTTGTAAAAATCATGATGATGGGAGGTTTGTCTAATTTATTTTAGGTAACATTGGGAAGCTGTGTTATTGGGCTCTTGGCAAAATCCCTTGAAATCAAGCTGGACTGCAGTGGATCTCGGTCTGTGCAGAAGGCACTGGTTCCAATGCATCAGGCATCTATGCACATGATTAAGCTCTAATATATAAGCAGGCATCCTATAACCTGCTTGATTTCAATAGGATTCCTTCATAATTTCTCATGGTTAAAAAAATTTCTTAAAGGTAGAAGATGTGTTAGCACTTTATTGCACAACAGAATCATATTTAAGTCACAAATCAGGCCACAACATAGAAATCTCTCTTGTTTAAGGATTAAATTTCCTTCAGTCATTTTATCCATGAAGTAGATCAGAAAGAACTTAGAATCATAGAATCACGTAATGGTTTGAGTTAGAAGGGACCTTAAAGACCATCTAGTTCCAACCCCCCTGCCATGGGCAGGGACACCTTCCACTAGACCAGGTTGCTCCAAGTCTCATCCAACCTGGGCTTGAAATTATTACAGAGTCTGGCCATGGGAGACATGGTAACTTTCTGAATGTGGAATGCATACTTCCATTTGTGTTCTGTGCATGAAGGGGAGAGGAGACCCTGACATGTGGTGCGAGTTGGACTGAGGGTTATGTAAATGTCCTCACTCTGGGGGTTGTGTTTCAAAATGATAAGCAAACATTTTCTACTCATGTGTCAAGGAGTGACCAAGCAGCTGGATGCAAGTTAGAAGGAGAGAATATTTGGAAATTAATCCCAGTTTTTCACTTCACAGTGTTGCCCCAGGATGTCTCTCAGGTGTTTCTGATGGGAACTTGGATTTTCCATCAGGCTTGGTAGGAAATGGTTAATGCCATCATCACCAAGAATTGCAGTGTGTGTGGAATAAAAGCTAGGCACTCTGCCGATCAGCCACCAAGAACATGTTCTGTGTTAGACATTTAATCATATTACTGCTCCCAAAGCCATCGGAGCCAATTTAATCAAATTGTATCATGGACGTGGTGTTATTGTTTTTAATGCCTATTAGGAAAATAAAAGTTAGCACTTATTAAATGAGGATCCTCGTGCATGTTGATTGCTTTGCTAATTTCTTGCTGATAAACCCTTGTTTCATCTTCAGAGAGAAGCGTGGATTTTTTTGTCAAGTTTCTCAGCACGGGCCAGCATGCTGCAGGGTCTCTGACATCAGCTGCACATAGGAAATGAAAAATAAAAATAGAACCTTGTTCTTCTCTTGCTTGTACCAATACCAAGTCAGAACAAGTACAATAAAGTCAATGGAGTTATTTCAGTGTAAAATGAATGGATGTCAGTGTGACTGAGAGAGGAAGAGGGATGTCCATCCATTTTTTCTGGCAATAACTATATTATCACTCTGTTGCAAGAAGGTGCGCAGAACATAGCGAGACAGACAAACAAACAAAATGTGATAGAGTTGGATTTTGAAGGTGGCACATTTATCTGCTAAAAATCACCCAGTGGCTTTCAGCAGAGAAAATGGGTTTTGACAGGATGGTGATATGGGGGGTGGTGGGTGGAGGTACATATATCTCTTAAGAAATTGGGTACTGATCTGATCTGAGAAAAAAAAAAAAAAAGTGTTGCATTTGGTTTGAGGCATAGGTGGCTGGAACCAATTCTTGTTATTCCTCCATGCTGATGTGTGAGGGATCTCTGAAGAATTATCAAATATATGAGTTGAATTCATGAAGTTTATATGCTGTGTACCCCAAGGCACTCATACCAGTATGACCCTAGTTTTCAGCCATATTTAATGATAAAGAAAAACAGTCCAAATATTAATTAATGATCACAGGAGATTAAGATAAAGTACTGTTCTTCTCAGCATCAGTTAGCTAAATGAATGAGGCAGATCCTCTGCTTTTTTGGACACTTAAGTTAAACAGCCACTGCTGAGACAGTGAACCTGTTTTGATGAGCTGTTGCATTGTTCCATTAAGGCAGATCCTCTGTTGTTATACAAAATTCTTTGGCAAGAGCATGAACAAGGTGTACCACACTTTCAGTGTTTGCCATTAGAGGAGTAGCAATTGCAGTGATACTTGAAGGAATGGTAATTTTTTCTTTTCTTCCTGAATCTAATTTAAAGTTGAAAGAAGGTTTCTGGAATAGTAACAGAGCAACAGTAACCACTGGTTCTATTCAGCTTACACCCAAATAAAATGGTTCATTTCAGCTAAGCACAATATCATGCAATGCTGGTTAGTTTAAATGCTTTGTTTAGAGGGTTGTTTTTTGCTTAAAAAAATTATACAGATACTGCTGAATGAGCAGTTAGGAAACACATGTTTCCGAACTGCAGTTACAAGTATTGTAAAATATGATTGATACCATATGCTTCCATTCTTTTCTATTCTGCTTTTTAAAATGCAAATTAAATTTTGGAAAAGGGTTTATACTATTTCTATATATCAAAATTAATAATAATAATTTAAAAATGGTCTGAGCCATGTGGTACCAGAGGTTATTGCTCTGCTCTGCCACTAAAGAGACCTAGCTTTGATTCTGGGTGGAACATTTGACTCCCTGGGGCTGGAGGCTGCTGTATCAGCCAGCTGGTGGCCAAATATCCGAGCCAACTCCACCAATTAGCTGAGTCCTCCCATCCGGTGGCTGGACTCGTTCAGTGTGTGTCTTGCACATTTTTTGCAGCTGAGATGTGAATCAAGACCCTTCTAATTTATGTGTGGCAGCACTGCCAGGCTTACCAGAGAACCTATGGAAAGCATGGTTTGCCTGGAAAACAGTCTATAAATGTACCATGGAGGCACAGAATTGTGTTGTTGATCCTCTCGATATGACCAAGTAAGGAAAATGTCACTTTGGGGTAACCTGTGGAAGGAAGGGTCTCTGGCAGTCAAAAATATCAATGAAGTCTTAAAGGAGCTATAAACCAAAGATTGGCAGACACATGAATACTTTTTTTCCAAGAAGACTCATAGAATTAGTGAGAACATTAAATTCAGGGCCAAATATGGTGAATATTTTTAATGCTTTGATATTCAACTGCTTGGTTATGTCTTCAGAAACAGCTTCATCATAATGAATCCTTGTATGAACTCCATGAGCTCCAAACCTCATTTAAGAGCTGTGCTGACACTGAATCAAACACAAGGAAGGTCCAGACTTCATAGCATGGTTTTAAACATAGGCTACAATTGCGTTTCAGTGATACAGAAAATCCAGAATAAAGACCCCTAGTAGCAACTGGAAAGCTCTGTGGCTATATGATATAAAATGCTGCTCTTATATAATTTTTAACTCGCTGACTGGAGTTTGTTAAAAAAGGATGTCACAGCTTAACTCTGTCCTGCCAGGCTTTTTGCCAGCGCAGATATTGTCTGTTCATGCCATTCTTACTTTAAGCCAGATCAGATATGGTCTGTCTAGACACATCCAGTGTAAATCTGGCATAAACTCCATGTTGTGTGGCCTGGTTAGTTTGACAGAGATGGGGCGGTGTGCATCTGTCCAATCTGAATTAAGCTGTTACTACTGAATGATCAGTTAGCTCAGGAGCACACTGCTAATGACAGCAGGATGATGGTCAGCATTTGAAACGCAGAGAAACTTGGCCTCCTCCTCCCTCTGTCAAAATGTAATATTAATAGGGGAAACTCTCTTAAAAGCCAATGGTATAAGTACAAATGCAAATCTTATCTTTGTCTTGTTATTTTAATATTTCATTTCCTTCTTTCCATATGAATCCAGCAACTCTATTATTGCCAACTGTCAGAGGCATGTGGGAAAGAGGAGGTGGTGGGAATAAAGTAATTGTATTTATTAGAACAGTGGGAACTGTGGAAATGGACTCTTTTCTACAGCTTCACTGGAGTACCGCTGTATCCTGCTGCGCTTCCTTTGGTACATTGATGTCAGCAATACAATCCCATGTTGAGATACTCAAAAAAGGGAAATACAGTGAGTTGCAAGTTTAAATTTTTAAGAGGGAACACTTCAAAAGCTTTTCACATCTTTTTTATTTCACCTGTAATTCCCTGTCATTATTACCATTATTTTCTACTTCAAAGGAAATGCTGTGGAGTAAATAAACACAGTCCTTATGAAAATTTTCTCTCACCTGCATGTTTTCATAGCTCAGCATTGAAGTAAGTTACCTTATGCTAGATGTTACTTATACACTGTTTTGTTCTATTATCTTGGTAGTTGGCTATGGACAGCACTCATTGTGAGGCCATTCCCTTTTCTCCATGTGTTCTTGAAGTGTCATCTTGTTCTGAGAGCATCTAATATTGCCAGAGCAATAAACCACAAACCAAATGCACAATGCTGGGAAAAATACCCAGGAGCATCCCAGGTACAGTCTTCCAGCAGCATGTCACTGTTAATAAGGAGGGATGTGGATGGGGTCCACACACCAGGCTGTGCAAGAGGAAAGTTCTCATTCTTGTGGGCTGCGAAAGGAAGAGCTGGGTCTTGTTGGAAACCTTGCCTCATCCTCCCTCCATCCCATTCCTCCACCCCCTCAGTTCTCTCTGCGAGCCCCTCGGCTTTGTTTATGTTTTAGGTGACAAGACACAAACCAGAAGTGGGAACGGGAGTGAGCAAGGCTGAGTTTGCAGGGCCGTGCTGGAAGCAGCGGGCTGTGATTCCAGCACATGCATTTGGCATTTTGCAATATACCGCCTCTTCATCCTATGCTCTGTGTGGATTCCAAGGGGATGATTCATCCTGACAAGGGAGCCCATGGCTTCTTTAATGCCAAGCATTTACTCTGCAAAACATGAGAGACAAGAGGAGAGGTCTATTTCTTTCTGAGTTTTCTGAAGAATTCCCTCCTCCTTCCCACCCCCCGCAGTATCCTGCATAGTTGAGACAGAGACTTTCCTATGAGAAACTTTGCATTTATGACATAGTTCCATGGTTTTCAACCCAACTTCTGCATTTTTCCTCCCTCCCTCTCTTCTCACAATTCAAAAGCTGTGTGAGATTACCAGTACAATTAAAGCCACGGGAAGAGGAAAAAACTGGGTATAAGTCCTTGATAACCCTTTCAGGGTTATTTGCCAATAGGGAATGGGGGTCAGCCACAAATTCCAATTTTAGTGTCAGTGACAAGCAGTAATAATCAGAGGAACACAGGAAAGCAGATATGTGATCTGAAATCATCTATAACAAGAAATGTTTATCTAGGAATGCTACTCTCTGGCAAGATGTCTATCTTCTCCTTTTGCATGTATTTCTCTTTTGGAGAATAGTTCTTATCTAACATCTAACTTCTTTTAAAGTTCTAGTTTGGAAAGGTCTCACTGGTCACACGTACCTTTGCCTAGAAAGGAAGGCGGCTGATTACACATTTTTCTTAACTGGCGAGCAGCTTGTGGAGAACAATGCAAGGTATAATTATAGAGTTGCTTTCAAAGATGAAGACAAATGAAGCTGTTGCAGCCATGGTGGTAAATGTTGAAAGGTTCGTTGCCCACTCAGTGGAGGAAGAAGCCATTTTGTGATCAAAAGGAAACTCAACAGAAAGCTGCTAGGGATGGGCCTTATGTGTATTTGCTCAAAGCCAGGACTGGTGTTTTGAAGGGCTGGTTGAAGAACACCTCTCGTTTTGATCAAACCCAACTTTGAAGATGGAAAAGAGGATTTAAAATCAGATTCTGAGAGATCTGGGAGCTAGCACAAATATGTGGTTCAGGCATT
>NW_010236763.1:111434-113010 GCF_000690775.1 Eurypyga helias
CTATCTTTTCTTTTGTTTGTTTGTTGGTTGGTTAAATGCAGTTTTATTTTTAGAGGCAATGAAGATTCTTCTAGGAAATCCTTTGCATTAAGAAATCAAGCCAGAAGTGTAAGTTGATTCAAGCTCTCTATAGGTAACAGGATTTTCTCTACTGATGACACCCAAACACATAAATTTTCTGGATCTCTTTTCTGGCTAGAAGTAACACCAGACTGAGACAGCAGCTGGGAACAAAAGCTCTGAGGTTTGGCTCACAGGAAAACATGGGGACTCTTAACTTCTAGTGAAAGCTTCTGTGGATTTACCCTAAGTTGGGTTGGTCCTGAGCTTTGTGGTTCTTCAGTATTGCAACTGAGGGATTATTTTAAAAACTGGACTTTCCATTCCGTACTACGTGTAACCTGGATACTTGATAAGGCGCTGAAAATGTGAAAACAGAGATTCTAATGAACTGTGTGCCTTTCTTTTGATTAATTTGTGTTGGAAATACGATGAAATTAATTGTATTTTCTTCCCCTGCCTGTATGGAATTTCCCCTTACTGTCTGTGGCCATCATTAGGAAGTGCACATTCATGTCATAATTTACAACCAACAACAAAACAAAAATAGGAATAGGAAAAAAATATGGGATTTTTCTCCAAAAGATTTGGTCTTTTCCTCTAACACATCCACTGCACTTGATTTAGAACAGTTCTTAATTTAGGGTAAGACAATGTGCTTACCTGTCCTCCGTCTCCCCATCATTAAAATAGTAATGATAAATGCTGGTGTATGAGGTGCATTCATATATTGAATAAAGCTCCAGTGCTCTTTGCTGTGCAGAATCCTGGAGATAAAAGCAGGAAGGGGACAATTGCATTTTAAAGCCTTTTTTACTTCTGGTCAGGATAAGTGAGAAGAATTTGGGATATACACACCCAGCTCATCATTGACTAGAGAATATGCAGCAGCATGGGGCAAAGGCTGTAGCAAAATAAATAGAGAACTGCTAAGTCTTGGGTCTGAGCAGTCCACTTGGCTGACTCAATTGTGTATGTGGAGAGCAGTGCCATTATATCACTTTGACTTTTACTATATTCCATATTTCCAGCGATGGGTAAGCTCACCCTGTCCCTATAGGTTAATAATGCTGTAAACGAGAAGAGCAGAGGAACAGCCAACTAACCAAAAGTCAAAATGCTGGTCCAAGTCAGTTGGTCTAGAGAAGACTGAGACTTTGAGTAAATCACAGGCTTGCCACAGTGCTGTGGAAAAGGGATTTGCATATAAAAGTTGTACAGCTGGTTGCATGTGTGAGAAGAGAGAAACCTCAGTCAGCTCAGGCCAACCAGAGAATCAAACCATCTTCTGGTGTGTGATTTCTGGCAAAATATTCAGGGACCTGAAGGAAAACTTACAGATATTTAGACAACAAATTAAAAAAAAAAAAACCCAAACAAAGAAACAAAAAAACCATCAACAAACCAACCACCCCAAACAGTGGCTCAGACAAAGTCCTTGCCATAGGACATTTGGGCCATTCTGATGGTTATGATGTCTGATTTCTAAGAACACCATGGAAGTTCCCAAAGTTGT
>NW_010236763.1:113037-114016 GCF_000690775.1 Eurypyga helias
TTTTTTCTGTCCCTCTCTGTCAGCACTCTACAGGGATGTGAAAAGTTGTATGAGCCTTCATTTTACTTCACATAATCCCACCATAACTCATTTTTTGTGTGGATCTGACATACGATGGCATGCTGTCCTCAAAGCCACAGTATGGAGAAACATGCCTGAGCTTTGAAGGCTATCAAACCACATCCAGTCCTCCACAGTCTGAGGACAGGTCTGCAGTTCTCACCGACAGCAGTGTTTATCACTGCCTTTGGCACCTGGAATAGAATCACAGCAGGTACCATCAGGGTTTGTTCATAGACTGGTTGCTCTATCATGTATTTTAAACAGCTTCCATATTTTAAGCATGTCTAAGGTCCCTTAATAGCATCATGTTTTGTGAAACCATTTCCATCATAATATAACATTTGTGTTTTCTGTTTCATGGAAAGCAATATATTTGTGGTTTTTCACAGTGTTTTGGCCAGGGTCTCAGCTGGTAATGTTTGGCATCGTTTCATGGTCTTCAGCAGAGCTTTGATGACTTACAGAGAATCTGGCCTCTTGTATGTGAATCTAACACTAGTGCCTAATCCCATTTCTTGGGAGTTAATGAGTTTATTTATCCCCAGAACAAGAAAGACAACAGTCAGCAGATGAGCAAATTTCTTTACCTTCAATATTTCTCAGAATGTTTCTGTAATGCTGGACACAGGTACGTCCCACTATGATTGAAGTTAGCTGGATGGGAACCATTCTGGTCAGAAAAGCAAACACAGATCTTAAGTGAGCAACTGAAAAGCCCAGGGCATTAGCTGAAGCACAGCAGCACACGTATGCCATTTTGAAATGTCATGACAGATTCATGCTGAGGTTAATGCCCCATTCATTCGTTATAATTAAAGAATTCCTGTTTATGCTTCTTACTTCGTTGCTGGCTTTCAGTCATTAACACTGCGGGTGACAGAAGTTCACTGCAGTCTCAACGCCTTCAGCTGCTGAA
>NW_010236763.1:114047-117163 GCF_000690775.1 Eurypyga helias
AGGCGATGAGCTGTTTGGATGGGGCCGAGTGTCATTCAGTATTGCTGAAGACAGTCTGACACTGCGTTTGTAGGCCATGTTAAAACAGTGCAGACAGACAATTCTTAGGATCAAGCCTGGTTAGGTAAAACCATATAAGCATTCACTATTTTTTACAGGCTCTGGAAAGTGTCCACCAAACTTGGACTATAAAAAGAGGGCCTCATATTTGTCTGCTATAAACTATGAATGAAGGAAATTCAGTCACTCGTTTCCTTTGAATTCTTGCCTTTCCAGCAGCAAAATCTGCATCTACTACAGTGTGAAAGACAGCCCGTAGGCTGAAAACGTCTCCAAAGAGCAAACTCTTTAAGAGCTGCAGAGCACCTATCTGTGAGATCTGTAGCTGTTCTTAAAATTTGTTCTTGAGGTGCTTGGGTTGATCTTTATCCAAGAAGTGAGAACTGCTGTGTTATCTGGGTTATTTGGTCCATACTGTCCATGCTTCATCTGCAACCTACAGAAGAAAGGTATGAATTGAAAGGCTATTTCCTACTGAGTCAGTAAGAAATATCACCACAATCGGAAAATCACAGAACAGTTGAGGTGATTCTGTGATTTTCCCATTGTGGTGATGCTCACCCATAGTCTGAGTACAGGACTTGAACAGGCGGACCAGACCCTCACAAACCTCATATGCTTTTTCTTTGGGGTGTGCTGTCCAGTTCAGTCTGTAACTGCTGTTCCTTTCAGCTGCCGTGCAGCCCATGCCTGTGAGCCACTGTCTTTATTTGAGAAGTTAATGGCTGTGTTGAGGGATCTTCTTGGAAATCACCAGGATGCTAAAGATAGCCAAGAGCATCTTTATCAAACCTAAAGTAAATGTGCTGGTTCTTGCTAGCAAGGAGATGATCCACTGAGAAGATAGATCACCTAGCCCTGTATATCTCTCATTCTGAGAATTGTGAGACTACAGCAGTCATTTGTCCAGCGGAAGGATGGAGATGGCAGGCTGCAGGCTGCCAGTGCTTAAAGACAGCGGTTTCGCTATTTGACATGTTTGGCCATGGTAAGATTTATATCTCCAGCCAATGGGAATCTGAACCAAGTACAGCTGCAACCTTCTTGCCGGTTTTCTGTTCCAGGAAGAATCTGAGCACGAGGGCTGGGGGGAGTGAGGGGAGCAAATGGACACAGGCTTCAAGTGAAAACAGCTGATTAGGATCATACAGATAACATGTTCCTCAGAGCCAAGATGCGAACAATGCAACTGAAAAACTGCTGCTGTGTTGCAGAAGGCCTATTCTCACATATTCAGCTGAGGAGCAGGGAAAGATGTAAAGTCTCAGAAGAATATGTTAAAACACTAAGTAAATCAGGTTACCCTTCAGCCACAGCCCTGGCCTGACTCTTGTGCCAGGATGATGACTGAACTGATTGGCACAGAAATGCATCCACCAGTAAACGATATTTCTGTAGGTGAGATGATCCCCCCAAGTCCATGTTTGTTCCCTCTTTCAAGCAGCAGCTTCATCAGGTTATTATGGAAAGACAGAGGTGGGAAATAGAGGACTCTGCTTTAGTCTGAAGATCTGTGTGCACTTGATTTTGGTTCCTTTATCCAGAGGCAAACTAAAGCAACACAGGATACACAGTACAGGGCTTACAGAGATGCCATTTTTCCCTCAGTATGGCATGAAAGAGGAATACAGCCATTAAAAAGATCTATGGGCTGCTCAGAATCTTAAGACTGAGAACTAAGTGACTGGCCTTTTTTGGCATGGTGTGGTTACAGGAAGATGGTGGCAGGGAACTCAGACTTGTTCTACCTCATCTTCTCCCTGCGTTGAAGCTAGACAATAAAACTTATCTACCTTTTACAATTGCCTTGAGGCATTTGGACAAAAAGGACTCAACAACACTGAACAGTGTTTGATGATGAACACAGAGGTGAGCTGAGGGATGTCTTACCAGTGGATGTTGTGGATGTTTTCATGGGTCCAAGAAAGACTGATCAAATTCATGGAAGAGTCTTGCTGAATACTAGAAACCATGAGGCATGGATGAGTGGTGCAATATGCTTGACCTATTTTTATATTTTTGGCTAAGCAACTGTTCTTGCCATAGTTTGGAATAGTCTGTATTGACTTCTGGTTTGCTCCGGTATGGCCATCCCTTAACAGTGCAGTTCCTGTCTGTTATTAAAAATCATGCACATATGCTCTTTGCTAAGTGCTACACAGGGACTAGTGATCCTTTCTATTCATGCAAGGCGGTGAGCTTGTTCTTGTTCCAGCTCCCAGCACATGAGGAAGGGCAAGCCCTTCCCTACCCATCCCTTGCTCCCACAGCTGCTTCTGTGGGTGGGAGAGGCAAACCACAGCTCCCTCTGGGAAAAAAAAAAAAAAAGGCCCACACTGGAAACTCCCTGAATTGAGACTTTGCTTCCTTTCCCTGGCAACAAACTACTCGTGTACGGCCAAATCCCACACTTACCATTGTAGGAATTCGGTATTTCATAAGGGAAAAAGGGAGGTTTGAAATGCTGCATCAGGACGACCTCTAGGCGTGATTTTGATAGTTTTGATTATGTTTATAAAAATGGTAACAATAGAAAGGGGAAGAAAATTAATGTTGTCTTTTCTTGTTTTGAATCCCAAGCTCAGCTCAAAGCAATCCACCCTGTGATGTCATTGAGGTACTCCAGCATCCAGCCGTGATGTCACGCAGCATGAAGCTTTCAAGCTTCAGTGAGGAAATTCATAACCAAGATGACTGATGTCGTCTGGACAAAAGGAATCCATTTTCCCTGGAAAAATCTGCAGTGCAACACCAAAGCCAGGAGAATGTAAGTGTGCAAATTAATTATTTCTCTGGAGATTTTTTTTTGGTAAGGATTTTTTGTCACCTGTCGTCTAGAGCTCTTTGAGGGTTGTTCAAGAGAGAAAAACTGAAGCTCCAAGAGCTTCAAGGGGCTATGATTTACTTTTTTTACAAAATGATTTTGTGCTATGCACAGGTATGCAAAGTCAGTGAATATACTGGATGCTGCACCATTATTTCATTCTCTTTTTTTGGGTGTAGAGTAGTAAAGACTTCACACATGAATATGGTCATTTCAGTGAAAATAGGAAGAG